>NW_025893854.1:0-1015 GCF_002878395.1 Capsicum annuum | reverse complement strand
CTATCTCAACGAAGTACCACAAGGTCCATGTACATTCTACTCTTTTCGAACTTCATACTTGTGGATTTCAATTTTCATTTAAATTTAAAGACATGATTTCATTAGAAAAATATCATGATATATTATCATACTTAAATTTTGCCTTCACAAAAAATGAAATGCATCTTCATATTACCTTTTGGTATATAATTACTACTTTTAAAACTAACTTTTTATTTATTACCATCAATATCATCTATAGTATGTATTGAAAATAAATGACACAATACATAAATAGATATGTTAAGTTGTTCAATTTTATACAAGTTTAAGTGTCTACTTATGTACACTCAATGTTGGAGAATATAGCTGTGATTTGGTATCAAGTTACAGGACATGTTTATGTATTATGTCAAAATAAATTATTTATGTAATATAAGATGTATCACAAACATTTTGAATTATATTATGTTTGTTACGTAAAGAATAAGCACGGTCAATTAAAAAAAAGATTATTCACGCAATATAAATGTAATATAATTGTTATATTTGAAAAGTTTTGTTTTATTGTTATAGATGATAAATACTTCCTCCGTCCCATTTTATTCATCCCAAATTTCTTAATTTATTATATCATTTTACTTGTCTTTTTTTTACTTATCAAGACAATACAATTTTTTTTCCCATTATATCCTTAATGTAATTGATTACTCCTTATTATTAGTATTTTTGAAAAATATTGTAAAGAGGAGTACCATTAAGAGTACACCATTAAGAATATAAATGGTGCTTTGGTACTAGCCGTTCATCAATATTGGAACTAACAACAAGACACAATTAAGAGAGACAAAATGGTAAAATTACATTATCAATTATTATTTTCTTAATAGTTATGCTATGCTAATTTGGAACGGGTAAAATGGGATGGAGGGAGTATCTTTTAAAATTTAGTGCATGTATTGAGAGAAACGAAAAAAGAAGCGAAAATATTTTCTAAATTGGTGGTTGTCTCACAACGTCTCCGATTTTTTCAGTT
>NW_025893853.1:0-2595 GCF_002878395.1 Capsicum annuum | reverse complement strand
TTATTCTTAATATAATGATTTATAACCGTAAAAATAATCGTGAGTAACAATTTTAAGCTTTGGACAAGAAACTTTAAATAATAATTACTTTTATTATTACTTAATTATTAACAATAAAATATGATTAAATAAATAAATTAAAATTTTATAACTTCTTATAATTAACTTTTAGGAATCGTTTTGTTGGAAAAGACTTATCTCGAGATAATTAATCTCGAAACTAATTATCCCACTATATATATGCGTAATATATTCCATCACTATGATATAAATGATGAATAAATAATTTTGATACTAATTATTATCTCACATCATAAGATAAGATAATTATTTATTTTATTTCATGACTAATTGACTATTTGTGATAAATGGAACTTTTTTTCAAAAAAATAAAAAAAGAAGGAATTCTTTGGGCAATGAAAAGAACGGGGCAAGGCCCAAATCCATATACAAACTTTAAAATTAGCATGTATAGTAATAATAAATCATTCTTTATTGTGGGATACTTGGGAAACCCCAAAAAAAAAAAAAAACCATTCTTTAGTGTGTTTTTGTTGAAGTGAAAAGAAAAAGTGAGGCGGTGGCCAGCTGTAGTCCGACTTTCTTGCTCAGCCTCTCTGTAGGTTTTGCTTCTTTGATGTTGATGGCAGTTCTTTCCTCTCCGGTCAATCTCGGTCATTTTTTTAGAGGCCTCAATTTTGTTGTGTTGTAGAATCAGCTGATTTCTCTTCTATTCCTTCATTGTTCAAGTTGCTTTGTTGTGGACGCTTCTTAGTTTCTTCTTCTCTCTTCTCTTTTTCACACTCATTTCTTGGTAAATACAGTATTTTGCTAAACATTTTCTCTTGTTTTGGATGATTTTTTTACATGCATGTCACTATATTTTAATTCTCTTTCATTTGCATGTTTGAAATTGGTGAATAGACACTTTAATGGTGTCTCGAAATGCAGTATGAGTTTTTCATTTCTTTCCCTTTCAAATCTCTTCTTTCTGGATCTATTGTGGGAGAGTTGATTAGAATTCAAAATCAGTTGCTTTACCTTCGGCAGAATTTTAATTTTCATTAGATTTATTGATCTTTATTTACAAAGTTTGTTTCTTTTAAACCTTTTCGTAGATCTGAGTTTGGGTTTAATGATCTTGATGAGAGAATCTCTGGTTTGAAGATTGAGATGTTGTATTCTTAGATTTGGTGCAGGAATATTTTATGGGAAATGTTGATTTTGCCTATTAGCTTATACAAAGTTGTACAAGTCTGAGCAAAACCTTATAAAATACATGAAGTAACTGAGATTTACCAAGGAGGAAGCAGTGATTTTTGACAATTGAATCCACGCGTTCAGTTCAGCTACCAAGAAGTCCCAAACTGAAATGACAAAAATACCCCTATTGATGAAGCAGAGAAGTCGATGGAGTGCTGCTTGCTTAACCCCCAACTCCCTCTTATATATATATATATATATATATATATTACTCCTAATAAAATAATATAATCCAGAGCAGGTGATATTTGAATTTATAATAATATTCTCTATAATTCAACGCGCCATTTAATTTATTTATCCAATTGTATGATTTTAGTCGTAATATATTGACTAGGAGGAATAGAAAAAACAAAGTCTCCAGGGCAAATACCCACTCCTCCCTTCTTTTTTTTTTTTTTTAAATAAATAAATAAATATCATGAGAATCTTTCTTTCATATTCTTCTATGTATTGTATTTGGTTTGATTTAAATTTAATAGTTAAAAAGTTGCTAAAGTAATTTGATTTTATTTTAAACCAAAAATCACCCATGAATAACCCCAGATTATCGTTTGGTACGCAATAAATTTCTTAAAATGTTATTTTTATCCTTAAACTTGAATTAATCCAATGTCAGGTATTGCCATTTTCAAATAGAAATATTAGGACTGATTTCTTCTCAATTAGTCGATTTTTACTAATTTGTTACTATTTCTTTTGACCATTACCTTACCTTAGTTTCTTGAACTTTTGAGGTGACGGAGAAAACAATTCGACCAATTATAATGAAGGCACCTTTCTCTTCTGTGCAAATTATTTAACTTTTAGCATTTTCATTTATCTTTAATGATATTAGGCTGTTGGAATTTACTTAATATAAAAATCCATTATTTTATAAAGAGAGAGAGAAAATAAAGACAGACAACTCTCACGCCACTCACTTATGAATAATTTTTATATTTGATTTACATGTTAAAAGTCGTGTTGAATTATTTAAATTTCGTATTCAATAAAAAATACACATATCCGTAAAGATAATTGAATTAATGCAACACGTGGTATTCATAATATAGGCCAGTTCAAAGATTTATTCTTTCTGACAATTCCTTCTCAGTTGAGCTCGTTGCATCGGACTTGCTTAGTGTGATTTACATCATCGGACTTGCTTAGTGTGATTTACATCTCATATGTAAGTTGTGAGTTATTGCATAGAAATAAATTTATTCAGTGAGCACCCAAAGAATAACAATTATCAATTTCTAGGGTTCCAATAAAAGAATACACCTAAAATGAGATGTTTGGAATACTTTATTTATTTAGGGTGTGTTTGTTATGAAAGAAAATGTTTTC
>NW_025893852.1:0-2084 GCF_002878395.1 Capsicum annuum | reverse complement strand
ATAAAAATGAAAAAGAGTGGCATAAAAGAAAAATAAAACAAAAAGAGGTGTGGAGGATTTGAATTTAGTCGTAAATTTTCTTTTTTTTTAATTCATTTTAGTACATTTCATATTAATATTTGTATTTATATATTATAATAAAGTTAAAATAATTTTTTTAATTAATTTTATTTTAATTTAATAAATAGAAAAGTAATTTGTGACATATATTTTTAAGTAAGATGACTAATATAGAACGAAGGAAGTACCGCTCTTTAGTCACATTAGTATTTATCAAGTCCTTAATTTTTCCTCTTTTTTTTTTTCCAAAAAGTTTTTTAAAATTTTATTTAGTTTACCATTTAAAATATACAATTAATTATTATAATTAATGTACTAATTCAATTATAATTATTTTAACATAAATTAATTTTCAAAATTTTTTAGCCTATATTTTGTTGACTATTCTCTCTGTTTCATTTTAGTTAGTCATATTACTAAAAATAAGTATTTCATATTAGTTGATCACTTACTAAAGGTTAAATTTAATTTTTTTTTATTTTATCTCTATAATTAATTGTATCATTAAATGTGAACAAATACAATTTTAATGTCTATTCCTATGTTCAATGAATTTCTGATATTGTAAAGAGTAAAATAGTAAAATTTATTACTCAATTTATGATTTTTTAATCACCATATAAAATGGATTATATCTAACTAAAATGAGACAGAGAAAGTATATGTCTTAATGAGAAGTGGAAAAAATTTCTTTGCTTGTATAATATAAAAGAAAAACGTAAGCTTGCTTACATGACACTATCATAGAGCAAGATTGTCATTATCTTTTTTCTTAGATTTTTGTGGTTATTTTACCTTTTCACATATTTTTCTGTGTTATATGTATTTATAAAAATTCAAACACCACATCTTAATTACACCTCCTCTTTTCCCTTGTATTCCTCATATTTCTCCCATAAATTCAGAACAATTCCAAAATAAAGTCATGGTAAGTTACAAATTTTCAATGACTATTATAGTTCGTTTAATTACTTTTGCCGCTACTTGCATTACATTAATAATAGTGACTTTTCAACAACTTTTTTCTTTTGCACATTCTCTTTTGTTCACTCAATTTCTATATCTTTTTCTTCCTCTTTTTTATTTTTTTACAATTTTAAATACATAATCTTTTTAACTAAATGTAAATTGAATGTTTTACGCTAAACTAATTAGGTGTTTCTTTATTTTCATCATTTGTATTTATAATGACTTTTAATGTATTTAATCACTGCATAATTATACTTACAATTAGTTTTGTGTCTTTTCATTGTCTACCTTTTTGTGCTATATATAAATTGAAAGTACGTATATATTTTTCACTTTGTAGTTTGCTTACTCTATCCTGCTTTTAATTGAATTATTGGTATAACATATTTTTTTTTTCAAAATTGGTATCGATGGAGATAATTTGATGATATGAGTTAGGATTTATAGAATGTGGAATATCATTAACTTCCCGAAAATAATGAATTGATAAATTTGGATATGATTATTGTTGATGAAAAGATATCTCATTACATTATTTTTATTCTTTTTTGTAGATGTTCTTTTTAAAACTTTTAATTCTTAAATTACTTATGCCTTTATTATATCAGGAAACTTGCCACATGCTAGAGAAATCAAGTTAACATATTTAAGTACAAGTTGAAAGAAGGTTCTTTATTTATCATTAAAATTTTGAAGTTGTTAAAAATAACAGTGAATGCAGACCTATTAAAATTTTATTAAAATTATATTTACTTTTTCATAATTGCGATTAAAAGTTTATTTAGAGATATTGTTGATATTTTTGCAAATGATTTCAGCCCAAAGCTTTTCATTGAAGAGATCAAATAAAAAATCACATTATCAAACGTCTACTGAACTCATTTGGATGGTTGTTACATATTATTTCATAATGTATTATTTTTGTTGTGTTATATCGCACTATATTATTTTAGTGAGTATAACATTTGAATAGATTGTTTTATTTTTGGTCATTATATAATCTCACACATCAATAATTTGAAGGATAAATCTATTAGAAAAGTAGAGTACTAGAT
>NW_025893851.1:0-3333 GCF_002878395.1 Capsicum annuum | reverse complement strand
TCAGCAAGCTCATTTTGTATCCTTGGGATATGTCTGAAATCAACTTCTTTGAATTTTCCACATAATTCCTGTACCAAATCAACATAAGGCAGAATTCTTGAATTTTTTACCGCCTATTCTCCCCGTACCTGGCGAATCAGCAAATCTGAATCCTTGATGACTAGCAATTCACAAACACCCATATCAAGTGCCGATTTGAGACCTAAGATGCAAGCTTCATATTTGGCCATGTTGTTGGTGCATGGGAAATGCAACTTAGCAGTTACTGGATAATGTTGACCCGTTTCTGAGTCCAACACTGCTCCAATTCATGAACCTTTGAAGTTGACCGCTCCATCAAAGAATAACCTCCATCCAGGGTAAATTTATGTAATATCTTCTCCCAAGAATAGAATTTCCTCATCTGGGAAGTAAGTTTGAAGTGGTTCATACTCATCATCAACTGGATTCTCTACCAAATGATCTGCCAAAGTATTCCCCTTGATTGCCTTTTGAGTTACATACACGATGTCAAACTCACTCAGCAATATTTGCCACTTGGCTAGCTTTCCTGTAGGAATGGCCTTCTGGAATATATACTTCAATGAATCCATTCTTGAGATGAGGTATGTCGTGTATGAAGACAGATAATGCCTCAACTTTTGTTCGGCCCAAGTCAAAGTGTAACATGTCCTTTCTATAAGAGTATAATGGTCTTCATATGGCGTAAACTTTTTACTCAAGTAGTAAATGACTTTCTCTTTCCTATCAGTCTCATCATGTTGCCCGAGGACACATCCAAAAGCATTTTCTGAGACTGACAGGTAGAGCAATAATGGAATTCCTTCTCTTGGTGGAACCAAAACTGGCGGTGCAGATAGATATTCCTTTATGCGGTCAAAAGCTCTTTGACATTCTTCTGTCTACTCATTCAATGAATTTTTCTTCAACATCTTGAGAATTAGCTCATATATGACTATCGATTAAGCGATGAACCTGCTAATGTAATTCAAACGACCCATGAAACTTATAACTTCTTTCGTGGTCCTCAGCGGTGGCAAGTCCTGGATTGTCTTGATTTTGGATGGGTCTAACTCGATGCCTCTTCTGCTGACTATGAACCCCAACAACTTCCCTAATGGCACACCAAAAGCAAACTTACCAGGATTTAACTTTAAACTGTACTTTCTTAATCTGTTGAAGAATTTCTCCAGATGAGTCAGATGATTCGAACTCTCATGGGATTTGATAATTACATCATCCACGTACACCTCAATCTCTTTATGGATCATATCATGGAAAATAGTCATCATAGCCCTCATATATGTTACACCCATGTTCTTGAGAACAAACGGCATTACCCTGTAATGATAAACACCCTAGTGCATAATAAAAGTCATCTTTTCTGCATCTTCCTCATCCATCAATATTTGGTGATACCCGGTGAAACAATTAATGAATAACTTTATTTCATGCTTTGCACAGTTATCGATGAGGATGTGGATGTTGGGCAACAGAAAATTATCTTTAGGACTAGCTCTATTCAAGTCTCTATAGTCAACACAAATTCGAATCTTGCCATCCTTCTTCGGCCTAGGGACGATGTTGGCCAACCACGTCGGATATTTTATGACCTCCATAACCTTAGACTAGATTTGTTTTGTCACTTCTTCCTTAATCTTTAGACTTAAATCTGGCTTGAATTTCAACGTTTTTTGCTTGAATGGATCAAACTCTGGATTTATTGGCAACTTATGCGACACAATACTAGTGCTCAATCCCAGCATATCATCATAGGACCAAGCAAACACGTCAATATATTCCCACAACAGGTGAATGAGCTCTCTCTTTTGTGCTTCCGCCAGGTGGACACTGATACTTGTTTCTTTGATTTCATCGTGATCTCTGAGGTTGACTATTTTAGTTTCCTCTAGGTTAGGCTTTTCTCGGTTCTCAAACTCCTCTATATCTTCAAATAATTGTTCCTCATCACCGTCCTTCCAATCATCATCATTCCCTTTATTTTGTTCATCTAAGCTTTGACATGACATGACATTGGCAGATTTTAAGTTACTGTTACTGTAATGGACAAACAAACCAAGTTAGATGATAATGAGATAATAATAAAATATACAAATAGGAATGTTTTAGGAATAATAATTTTTTTTAAATGAATGAATGCCTTTTCAATGAAATTTGCGAGATAATTACAAAACCATGGCTCATGACTCGCACAAATACAAATCCATGCCTTTTTGAAAGCAGTAAAATACAAAAAGAAAGTTCTGAGATATAAAAGGTGGATCGCGGGGCCTCTTCCGAATCATCACTGATTTTAAAACTATTAGTAATTGCCCTTTCATCTACCACGATGAGCGATGGGTTATGAGTGGAGTGGAGGTCCAATTTTTCAAGACCTCTACTGGCACAATCTTTTTCACCCCGCCGGACTTTGGGAAATCTTCTGGTATAATATTGCATCTCTCTAACAAATATCCTATCCCATCCTCAAGACCATCATTATTCGACACCTCCTGTACAGGAAATGACTGGTACAGGAGTGGAAAGGGCCTACACAAACTCTGCTCTGACTTATCCTCAACCATATCCTTCTCGGTAGGCTGATATCCTAACCCATACTTAGAGCCTTTCTCTGGGATCATAATAATCTCAATAATTCCTTGTAGATTCTTCCCCAAACCCCGACCAGGCTTGAATTCATTTGTTAATATCACCATCGCAATAATTTTGTAGATAGAAGGCATTGGCGCTTGGAGCGTCAGATCTTTCTCCACAGCATTTATAATTTCAACCGTATAGAAAATATTACCCTTTGGAACATCTTCAATCACTGGTACATAACCATTGGGATGATTCGCTCGGCTTCCTTCCCCTTGGATGACTACTTCATGATCCTTCCAAATGAACTTCAATAGTTAATGAAGGGGTGATGAAACGGCCTTTGCACCATGTATCCATGGTCTTCCCAAGAGCAGGTTGTAGCTAGGATGAATATCCATAACATGAAACTTATTTTTGAACTCAGCAGGTCCCATTTGGATGTACAAATAAATTTTTCCTATTGTATCTCTCTGTGCTCCATCGAATGCTCTCACATTTACATAGCTTTGATGAATTTTTCCCAAATCATAGCCCATTTGAACCAACATGGAGAGGGGACAAATATTCACACCAGATCTGTCATCTATTAATGCCTGATTAATCGCATAATCTTGGCAAATGGCAGTGACATGCAAGGCTTTGTTGTGCATCGCTCCTTCAAACGGCAACTCATCATCACTGAATGATATGCGATGATTCCCCCACAATGTTTCCTATCATCACAGCTAGGTT
>NW_025893850.1:0-1180 GCF_002878395.1 Capsicum annuum | reverse complement strand
GGGTGAAAATACAGTTCCAACATTCTACTACACATCATTCCCCTTATGCATGACACCTGCAACATAAATTTTGAAAAGGGATGGATACGCTTAATTCCTCAGGCTGAAAAGCACGATTGCATCAGAATCAAAGTTTATACTAGAATCAATACATGTTGAAGCACCAACGGACTCCCCTAAAGTCCTTGTGCAATCTCATAATCTTTTATGACCCAATGAGAAAAGTACCATATCATTTAGATTCTACATTTCTGCACTTGAATCACCTCAGTAAGGAGACAAATCAATGAACATCATAGTAAGGAAAGAATTTAGATAACTTTAATTCCGCATGGGCGACACCATAGCACGAGCTAGAATATGAAAGAGGAACATTATGACTCTATAGCACAAACTAGAACACGAAGCAAGAGAGATATTTCTAAACGCCTTGTAGCCTCTTGCTTATAAGTGTGGCGCGCTACACACCCATAAACAAGACTCTACCCGATGCGATTTCGCAGACATCCTGGGACCATAAACCGTGCTCTGATACCAAGTTTGTCACGAGCCGAGGCCTTGGCCATAACGAGCATCTCGAGCCATAGAGACCTGGGTTCACATCTGTATCTGGTAGTTATGCACAATATTCATATAATATAAAAAAGTTTATGGAAAACATAATGAGAGGAACCATGGTCAATCTCTTAACACTTGAACAAATTGACAATAAATTCTCAGAATTCAAAACATATGACACTTGTCTACGAAATCTCTAACATTACAAAATCCAACATATGTCTGAAACAAAACTGGGACAAGGCCCCCAGTCAGACCGTGACCAAAGAAAAACAACCAAATCAGAAAATTCAGGCCTTCCAAAATAAAGAAGGCTCACCAATTGCAACTTCTGATGCACTCGAGTCTATAGTTGAATGGGACCCTAGGATTGTGCCTCAAATCCTGAGATAGAGAGGGGGTCAATACATATGTACTGGTACACAGAGCAATCCAAAATAATGTACTTTTATATAAAACATAGATGAGAGCATTTTATAAAACATCATGCATGAAATAATTTAAAACACATGGGCAACTTAAAATAATCATTCAAGCAAATCTGTAGGTGTAAAACCATTATTTAACTTGCTTCTGAGTTAGGTGGTACACCCTACAATTATACAATTCCACGGGCTATATG
>NW_025893849.1:0-3823 GCF_002878395.1 Capsicum annuum | reverse complement strand
ATAAAGTATTTGAACAATACAATTTGTTTCAAAGCTTGATTTTTTTTACATATATTCACATTCATTTATTAGATAGTTAAATCAACCGTATAAAATGTGTCATAATTTTCTTCAATTATGCACATTCGTCCTAATAAAGCATAAAATCTTAGACATTTTCTACTTATGATTAATGCATATAATTTTCTACTTTAACTATCTAATAGACAAATGAAAACTTATATAATTTTTTTTCAAAAGATTTCTCTTTATCCTTTATGGGTCTTGGTTAATTCTTGAAAGCAGCAACTCCTGCATAAATTCATGGGCGGAGCTGTAGCCAATCAAGGGCTCGTCGCATAATTATAAAGTGTATATAGATCAAATTTTGTAGAATATATTTCTTCGGTTTCATTTTATGTGTCACCATTATTTTTTGTCCGTTCCAAAAAAAATGTCACATTTCCTTATTTGATAACTATTTAAAGACATAATTTCACGTTTATCCTTATTGGTTTCGCTTATAAAGTTTCACTTAATTAAAAATAGTGGTAGTATATTTTTTAATAAAGAACAATTTAGTAAACATCATCAAGTCTTTTCTGATTTCTTAAATTTCATGCCCAATCAATACACATAAAATGAAACGAAGAGAATAATATAGAGAAAAGATATCTTTTCCCACTGAACTTGTCCTCCAAACTCACTTTAACACTTAAACTTAACTTTCGTTTATTTACCCCCTTAACATCTTTAAAGTGAATTATTTCCCCCCTAATGCTGACGTGGAATTTTTAAAAAAAGGGGGCGCGTTTTAAATTTTTCTTCTTCTTTTCTCACTTATTTTACACACACACACACACACACACATATATAAAATAAAATACTCCTTCAATACCCCCACCCCCCTTAACCTCTCATCCCCACCCTACACACCTACACCCCACACCATTTTATATTCCAATACATCAACAAACAACAACACCCATTTTCTACAACAATTAATTCTTCCATTAACAACCTCAAACACATCCTCCAACAACACTTTTCTCCATTTTTTTCATTTTTTTCCATTAATACATTCTCCAACGAAGAAATTGAAAACATTAAATTGTTTCATTAATTCAGTTCGAAGAATAACAAAATTGAAAGAAATTTTTGTAACTTTTATTTTTAAAGTTCATTGTTCCTTCTCTATTCTTTATTTATGTTTACATCTTCACGGGTGAATTTGATGGTTGGAAAATTGAGAAAGTTTGATTGAAGGTTGAGATGGTGTTTAATGGAGGAAAAATTTTAATTTGATATTTTTGTGATTGTTCTCTAATGGTGTTAATTAAGGAAAAAAAATTGAAGGTGGGAATGGGGGTTGGTTGGAAGAAGAGAAAGAAATAGAGGGGGAGGGGACGGGGGTGGGTGGTTTGAAGAAGAAAAAAAATGAAGGGTGGGGGTGGAGGAAAATTGAAATTGAAGGTGGGGTGGGAGGTTGTTAATGGAGAAAAATTGGAAAACAATGGAGGTGGGGTGGATTTGATGGAGGAGGAGAGCTGGTTGGGGGACGTAAAGAGGGGCAAGGTGGGCAGGATGGGGTGAGGGTGTGAAGAAGAAAGAAAATGGAGGTGGGAGTGCACTTTTTATTTAATATATATAAACATGTATATATAAATATAAATATATATATATATATATATATATATATATATATTTATATAAATAAAACAGTATATATATTTGTTATTTGTTTTCAAAAAATATATAAAAATAATGTGGGAGGGATAATTTTTTTTTTTAAATAGTAATTTCTTATGTGGCAATGACATGGCTCCAACGTGGCATTGATGTGTAAGCAAGTGTAACACACTCTCCATTGTGAGAGTGGTATTCAGTTTTGAGGGGTGAAAATAATTCACTTTAAAAATATTAAGAGGGGTAAATAAATAAAAATTAAGTTTAACTGCTAAAGTGAATTTGGAGGACAAGTTCAGAAGGGAAAGATGTCTTTTCTCAATAATATATAAAGGGGTTGCACACCCATGACATCGATGAAGCCTTTGGCTCACTGGGAAAGGCCGTGCAAAATGCTATTGAGGTCGGAGGATGGAATCTCTCCTTTACTTTTTGTCAAAACTCACGTCGTGTAATTCTCTTTGCAAGTGTTTTCATGGGTCCATTAATTAACCAACTCTCTTTTTTAAATTCCTATTTATTTTTCTATTATGTTCTTTTTACCTGTCTCACTCCCCACCCATAATTCCTCAATCAAAATCAAAGTTAATGCTATTTGGCACTCTTTTTTAGGAGTACTAGTTAGATCTTTCTTCTCCGTCACAATTTATAAGATATTATTTAATTATTGTATACTTAATTATTTTATTTGGATTAAAGTAATTTTAGAATTAAACCATTTTAAATTTTATAGAATATTTTTTTGAGATGGACTAAAAAAAAAGTGCATCACATGAATTAAAATAGAATGGATATTTATTAGTTATATTTTATTGAAACTTTAATTTAGATATTTATTTATTTGTATTAAACACATAAAATAATATTAAACAAGTTTCTAAACAAAAATAGAAAAGATTGTGTGCAATTACACAACTACACATATATCACTGTATTTTTCAATCCATTCTAAATAGGCAAAATTTCACATATAGACACCTTAGACTCCTTCTAACTAACTCCATGATCTAAGGCCTCATTTATTTGCACTTAATGGAGGTCTGAATTTGAATGGTTCAGACTTCAGACCATTAAGTGCATTTGTGTTTTATTAAGGTTTTAACTCTTAATAGGTTTGAATAGGTCTTAATCATTCAGATCTAGAACTAAGTCTTAATAGGTCTGAAAGGATATTCTGGTGTTGGATAATATTCACCACTTTATTCATAATCAACAGTCACCACCACTAACCACCTCTGCCACCGTCACCATTGTCAGCCACCACCACCATCGACAAAAAATATCGCTACCAACCACAATTGTCGACCGCTACCACACCTACTACCCCTTTTATTCTAATCATATTCACCGCCACCACTGTCGTCAACAAAACCATAATCAGCAATCACTACCGGCTAATCCCTACTACCAACCAACTCATCTATCACAACTAGCACCACCGCTAACTACCACTAATACATCACAACCTTTACACGTTCTTTGGCCGCCACCATCATTGTCACTAGTAACGCTACCTCTATCACCGCTTCAACCAGTACCATCGCTACAATTTATCTCTACTAATAATCATCTCCACAATCATAACAAATAACATCTCCAACTAGAACCAACACATCGTCAATCACCATGCATTCATGTTTCAGCCAACACAATCAACACTTTAAACTACTAACATCAAGCAACGTCATATCACAACAACCACCACCACCACCATTAATCACTACCATCATAACAGTCACTACAATACCGACCATCACAATTATCACTACCAATATTATTAATCACTAACATCAATCATTATCACCACAACCACCATTATAAGCCATCTCTACTATCACTAACAAACATAAATATTTTTTCTCAATCAAATACTAATAATTTTGTTGTATTAAATTACATACTTTTTAAATATATAATTAATTTTTTATTTGAATTGTATTTTCTATTTTATTATGTATACAAATAAATTTTCTTACACATTCAGATGTTGAAAAACAAACAGTCTTAATCATTTAGTTTTCAAATCTAGAGATAACATCTTAATCATTCAGATGTGCATTCAGATTCAAACGTCTGAATCTTAAAAAAAATAAATGGAGCCTAAGTTTTACTAAATTATATTTTATAGATATTATTTAGTGACCAAATGTATTTAGAA
>NW_025893848.1:0-7189 GCF_002878395.1 Capsicum annuum | reverse complement strand
ATGCAACAAGTGCATTTGAGGTGTGGTAGGACCTCAAGGAAAGGTTTGACAAAGTGAATCGAATGAGACTATTAATTGCATAGAGAAATCAACAATGTTCATCAAGGAATTGATCCAATTTCTACATACTTCACCAAGCTCAAGAATCTTTCGAGTGAATATGACGTTGTTATCCCAGATCCATCATGTAATTGTTCCAAATCTTAAGATTATGCAGATCATCTTGTTTAATTAAGGTTGATATAGTTTTTGAGTGGATTAAATGACCTCTATGATCAAGCTAAGAGGCAGATACTAACGAAAAATGTGACACCTACTCTCAACCAAGCATATGCAATGATAGTACAAGATAAGATTTATTAATTTGCTTGTGTTGAAACCATAAATGATAAGATTGGACCTATAGCTATACAGGTGCATAGAGCTACTATAGAGACTAGTCATGGTAATCAAAGCTATAAAGGGAAAAGGTATGACTACTGCCACTTGAGTGGACATACAAGAGAGACTTATTATGAGCTGATAGAATACCCTACTACTTATTGGAAGCATAAGAAGAATGGAAATTATAGTGGTAATTCAAGAGAATCACATCAATCCTTCAATAATATCAGTCTCATGTATGATTTGGTGGATATAGATATCAAGCTGCTAGTCAATCTAATAATCAGTTCTTAGCTCATAGTTTCACCAGAAGTCAACTAGAAGAAGATAATGGTTTAGTAGTTCCATCCAGAAGTCAAGAGATCAAAGACATTAACAATGTTATAATAGCCAAGGCACAAGATTTATCAGATAAAGAATACAAACAAATTATGGCATTACTAAACAAAGATACACATGATTCTAAATAGGATAATATGTCAAGTATAGTTACTTGCTTATCAACTCATTTGTTCCACATGAATGGGTAGAGTATTATGGTGCCAAACACTGTGTTACAACACATAATGGTATCCTTTCACACTTTCATAAGATAGTTAGTATAGGAAGTGATAAGGTAAATCTACCTACTGGAGCCAAAGAAGATATCTTACATGTTGGAGAAGCTCAGGTTCTTAAAGATGAAGTTTTCAGGGATGTTTTGTTTGTCCCTAACTTTAAGATTAATAACGCTCAACTTACACGTCAATTTAGTGGAAGGAGGTCATCGTCAATCTATCTACCCTACTTTGGAGTCGGGGTCGAATCCACATGGAGCAATGTGAGTGGCGATTAAACTAGCTTGAAACTAAAGCTACAAGTTAAATTCAAACAAATGATAGGAAAAGATAAAATGGGGGTTTTTGATGATTAGCAAATAATTGTTGTTCACTTTAGTTTCAGTGTTTGTAATCAAGAGTTTATGAAAAACTAGAATTATGTTCACTATGGGTATTGGTACTTGACAGATGCTAATAGTGATTCAATATTATCATGATAGGTAGGAACAACAGATTGTCTTTATCGAAGTTATGCCTAAATGTCTCTCGACCTACTTAAGCATTTAATTACCTAATCCTATCGGACTTAGAGAATTTATATTCACTTTTCAGACTTCACCTCAGGTTAATTAACCTTATTACAGCATCAATTATTAAATGGAAGGTTGGTAGCTTGCAAATCCCTATCAATAATTCACTTTCAACTATAGTTGATTTCTTATCTCAAATAAATCAAAGTAGGTGCTATCTATTGTTTGCAACCAATAGACAATAATTAAAACCTTGGGATTATCAAGGAGTCCTATTACCTTTAGAATCCTGAACACTTAGCAGCTTACCAAGACCTAACTTATAGATCCCAAAATTCGGGTTAAAGGGATTTAGCCACTCATAATGTAATAATCTATACAACAAGTTGTATTCATAATTTGAAAGATGAACTTACAGCAAGATGAATAGCAATGAGTGTTTCTCAGATTAGATGAAAGTAGAAATCCCAGAATATTGATTATAATCTCTTCAAAGTTAATTGCTTTTTCAAGCCAAGAAACTAGAGAGAGTCTAACGCCCCAAAATCAAGTCCTGAGATGTCACACGGTGCTTAGGGTCACAAGTGACCCCAAGCTAACCCTTCTATTGGCATAACTCATAAGCAACTAAATAAAATGCTTAAATCTGTATAAAACAGCGAGAACATAAAACTTTTTGGAACTTGATCAATACAAATCTAAACTTTACAAGATTACAACTCTGCTTTTATCAAAATAAAACTGAAACTAAATACATTAACTCTACTGATTGTCTATGAAGCCTCTACTAGTACTGAATTTAGATAGTCAGACCATGACTTCCAACTATCCTAACTCAATACAACTGAAATAGGAAAATAAAGAACTGCTCAAACTATCTATCTGGCTCAAACCCTTGAATCAAAAGGATTCATCATCTGCTGACTGAAAGCTACGAGCTGACTGAATCTGAATATGCATACTAAGTCTTGTACCTACATTATGAGACAATGTAGCACATAGACGTGTATGTGGATCAGCACTTTGGGAATGCACTGAATATATTGGGGTGTAGGGAATTAAATAATCAATATCATAAATCCTTATAGAAAACATGCATGCTAGTATAAATCACTCACATAACTTTAATTAAAACCATCATAATCATAAATATGAAAATAGGTAATATAAATCAGTGAGTCATTGTACTTCATTCTAAATCTGCATTCTTTCTTTATTATCAAACTTGTAAGATAGATAAAGTGTTAAAACAACATCTTTCAGAGCATACACTTTAATCTCATGAAAACTAGGAACTTCTTTGGAAACTTAAAGATTTTGACACTTGAGAGCCTTTGAAATCTTGGACTCATAGCTTTCAAAATACATATACTTGTATCTTAGATAGAGTGGGGGACTACTTTGGGAGTTTCTTCTAACTGACATAAATAATGTGAGATACATAGAGTCCAACTTCTTATCCACATTGGGGAGAGCCGTTCTATCATTGCCATCGGATAAAACCTTAACTTTAGTGATCACTATCTTAACCCACTTGGGGTATATCAAGAACCTATGGGGGCACGTAGTTTTGGGGCATGAGACCTCAGAATCACGCCCAACTCGGTGCTAAATACTACTCCCTTACTTAGCTCAGAACTTTAGAAAATCCATCTTAAAACAATTCAACAATATATATATATATATATATATATATATATATAATGGGAGCTAAAATTCATCCCCTTTAATTCAAACTCAAGAATGTGGATTTCTATCTTAACTTACAATCAAAACTCAGTTCTTGATATTCTTTAAAAATCACTAACATCTCATTCTCAAACTCATTCTTTAACCATAAGGTTCAATTTACAACAATAGAACTTGAAATTCTCAAAATAGGATATAGACGTTGAATTATGCAACTTAAACCATAAATTCACAATTTAAAACATTAATATGCATAATAATATTACAACTCAAAGTTTGGGTAAGACATAGTTTCATAAAACTTACGATATAATAACATGATAGGAATTCTTCATGAGTTTATGAAATACTTTATGAAAACATTTAACTTTTGGGCACAGGAGCAAAAGGGTGTTCTCGTTCAAAACCACATACCTTAATAGACTTGATTTGATGTAGAGAACTTGAACTTGAAACCCTAGGAGATGATCTTGAAAGCTTTCTTGAGATTCTTGGATCGTGATACTAAACTATTGGTTTCTTTCTTGAAGAGGATGACCTTAATTTGATGTTCTTGGGAAATTTCTTGAATTTCATGGATTAGAAATCTTAGATTGTTTCTTATATTGAAGAAGGAGTAATGGAGTTTTGAATTTCTTGGAAGATGATCTTAAGAGGAAACCCTAATATTGTTCTTATGAATAAAGAGGATTAAGGGTTGTTTAAACTGGTTTATGATGATTAAGTACGTGATTGTGATTATTTAGGTCGTGGGAGGTGAAGGAAAAGTCCAAAATACCCTTACTAAACTGCTTCCCAATTGCTGAAAATCTCGGCTGACGACATCTGTGATAAGCCGTTAGACTTGTGATAAGTCGTCACAAATGTCGTCACGTAGGTGTTGGATTTTTTGGGTTTCTGCCTAAGCCTGACAACGTTTTGTGATAAGTCGTCAGACTTATGATAAGTCATCACAAATGTCTTCACTGGGGGCTGGAATTTATGAATTTCTACCTAAGGCTGATGACATTTTGTGATAAGCCATCATAGACGTGATAAGTTATCAGAAATGTCATCACTCAGTTTTTCAGGCTGACATGCTGGAGTAAAATGGGCATAACATTTTTCTCCGATATCGGATTTAGATGAAATTGATATGGTTGGAAAGATAATTTGAATATATTTAATTTAATATATAGTAGGCCACCCAATTCATCATATATAAGGATTTATGGTCGATTGAAGTTGACTTAAGTTTCGATGCTCACTAAAACTCGAACGATAGTAAAGCTTTCAACTTGACCTTGATTTAGGGCATCTCTATGATCTAAATTTACGCTCAAATAGGTTTCCAGACTATATAATTGATTAAAATACCAAATTTCCATAGGATTTATGGCTTTTGGAACATCTACACATAGAAATAATGGTTTTTGTTCTAGCCCGAAATGTGGGGTGTTACATTATCTCCCCCTTGAGATCATTCATCCCCAAATGTTTCTCTTTAGGTTAAGAATATAGAGAAAACTGAGTATACACATTTGAAATAGCTTATTAAACTGAATCTATATCTTTCTAAAATTTAGCATCCTTCTATGAATGCATATACCTATGATAAGAATAGCTATCTAACTAAATATTTTATTAGAGAGAAACTGAATGACGGAAGGCCGTTACGTTCATCAGAATCTGAGTTAACTTGCCCTTTTTATTTATTTATGAAGAACTGACTCGTGCTGAGAGTTTATACTTTGCTTGATATGCTCATGGTGCGATCGTACTTGTAGACTGTGAGGTGATAGTTTATGCAGGCACAAATCATGAGAAAACAAAGCTAAGATCACAAAATGGGTATCACAGTGTCTGAGCTAGAATACTTGGAAAACAAAGATCGTTCGATGAATACTTATGAACTGAATCATGACTAGATATCTGAATTTTAAAACTGATGCTTGATACATATACTGAGCTGAATTCGTAATTGCAAAACTATTTTGGAATGACCGTACTTATGAAACTTCAGGTAGTAAAACTAAGCTAGTTCGAAAAAATAAAAATCCATAGAAATCTATGCGCCTGATTGTTAAATTGAACTACTGTCTATCCAAACTTAATCATACTAGATACTCATGCTCAAGTGGAGGGTTTCTTCAACACCCCTCTAGAGAGTTCTAACAATTTGATGGAGCCAAGAATTTTTGGTCAAGATCTGAACAAGACATCTGAATAAGGGATAACAATATTGCTACAATTCCATAGCTTGGAATCATAGACCTTTGAATAGTAGACTGGGGTAGAATTTACTAGGCTTTAGGCAATACAACACCTTACTTAAAACTTAGAAACACTTCTAAAAGATTCTGTCAACTAATCCTTTACCTTAAAAACCATACTTATTGATTCATCTTCTAATTTTAACAAGGCCGTTGATATTTCCTTCTACTCATGTCTAAACTCAACTAAATTCCCTCACCATCTTCAAGCCTAACCCACAATTACAGGGTACACCACATAACACTGTACTACTAGTCTGAACCGTAATTCAACACACCCTGCACTTCACAACTTCTTATCTTATGAAAATCCTCATTACTACTCCAACAACCACATTCAACCTCGTACTAGACACTTTACTAATGTGCAGTGCATTCATCTAAATATACAAACATGATGTTCAAGATTAACTTCTATAACCACATATGTAGTTCTAAACACACTCCCTTAAAGTAACTTTGTCACAACTTACAAACCTCTATCAAGAACAACTTCCATGCACTACTCCTAAGAAGACATACATAAGATTATAACTACCCAAAAATCTCATATAAAACTTCGACTAACCATGATGGGTATAAAATACTTGGCTTCAATCTTACTTCACACTTTACTGCCTTAGCTAAAATAAGCATACAACAATATTCCAGTAACAAGAAATGTTTATTCTCTCCCATCCAGACAATTGATTATCATCACTATCTTGACCAAAGGAAAGGTAATAGAAGGTTAGAACATAAAGGCCCGAAATATGAGGGGATACTATGAATAACTTGACACTCAACTAAGGATTGAGGAGTAGAATATATAGCATCATGGACTTATCAAAAAAGTATGATCTGAGGACAGGCAAGATATAAATCTGAATTTTGCTGATCATTAAAAGTATTGCTTGAGTACTTGGACTGAACATACTGTAAAGCTTGAGTACATGAGTCATGAGCTACATGACCTGAATTTTGAGTTCATAACTTATGGAATATGATTCCAACTGCTGAAAGAACTGGAACTCCTCATTTTTAGGAACTAGGAGAGTACATAATTCTCCATCATATGCATGAACATGAATTAAGATCATGGAATTGAATGTAAGGCATGTGTATATATTGGGACAACTGAAAATACTGAAATAAGATTGGGTCAAGCATTAATCTTTCTCACAACTATTTTACAACTTACTGGTACATCTACTAGAATCTGAAGGCTTGACTTGGTTGCTTGTTCTATCATCTCTCCCTTAGATGTAAGCCATCACTCTCAGACTGTGAACCACTATATAAACTCTACTCTAACTATAATCACTTTAGTCTTGAATCTGGGATATAGCAACGCACATGAACAAAACAACCTAACCCGAATGACTACCTGAAAGCATAAAAACAACTTATAATACTCACTTCTGAGCTACACCCTATCTTTCTATAGCCCCAATAGTCATCATATAACACTTGAACACTAACTAGCTTTGAATCTGCATGACCATCCCCATAGTCGGAGTGCACACCATCTAGTGCTTCAACACTTATATCCATTAGCTAAATCTTTGAAATTTCAAACTTAGATTCTAACGCTTAACATGGGTATCTCCAAAACATTAATGGACCATACAACTTCTGTCATAGTCTACCAATATCACATTTGTAAACTTATGTTTCTAAACCATGAGAATCACATTATACTTAAAAAGGCTCAACATCTTCAGTCAAACTCCTTAACTTAGCTATCAAGAACATTACTCATTATCTAACAAGTCTTTCTCCACCTAACATTTCAATGATACTGCCGACCCCACAA
>NW_025893847.1:0-3699 GCF_002878395.1 Capsicum annuum | reverse complement strand
CTATTACCTTTAGAATCTTGAACACTTAGAAACTTAACATGACCTAAACCGTAGATACCATAATTTGGGATAAAGAGATTTAGCCACTCATAATGTAATAAGCGAAACAACTAGATGTATTCATAATTTGGAAGATGAACTTACCACAAGATGAATAGTAACTAGTGATTCTCAGATTAGATCAAAATAGAAATCCCAAAATATTGATGAAAATCTCTTCAAAGTTAATTATTTTTAAATCCAAGAAACTAGAGAGAAAAGTAACAATATATATGTGTCCCAAAACAAGTTCCTACCCCCCCCCCCCCCATAGAAAACCCTAAACTATGCTTTAAATAGTTCACCCTAATTATGGAAACAAAATCATAGAGTTCAACAATTTCTCAAATTAGATGTTGACATTCGTGACACCTTATCAGGAGTGTGATAACTTATCACAAATGTCGTCAGCTCCTTCTTCAGTTTTAGCACTACCTGCTTAAGGTTTACAATGAAACCTGATGACTTATCAACTCTTTGACGACTTATCAAGGAATGTGGTTACAATTTTCAGCTGTGGTCCATTCTCTGTCTAAGGCTGACGGTATCTTTGATAACTTATAACATAGTTGATGACTTATCAAGAATGTCGTTAGACACACTTCTCTTCTATTTTCTTCAGATTTCAACTCTTTTGTTTCCATCCTTGTTGGTTCTCTTGCATCGTGTCCTCTACTGCAAAATCAAAGATAAAACAAT
This sequence comes from Capsicum annuum, assembly GCF_002878395.1. Classification (NCBI taxonomy): domain Eukaryota; kingdom Viridiplantae; phylum Streptophyta; class Magnoliopsida; order Solanales; family Solanaceae; genus Capsicum; species Capsicum annuum. Next base: position 2,961 of record NW_025893847.1, on the reverse strand, counting down.
CAAAAACAACAAAAGTTGCTTAAGACCTTGCAATTATTCTCAGTTAAAAGCCTTAAATGTGGTAGCATCTGCTCACACATCAACACCCTCAACTTCAAAAAATTGTTTGTCCTTAATCAACTCAAACACAACCAAGAGGATACAAAGTACATTCAGCAGTCAATCATCCATATTATCTCAAAACATCTTTACCATCTCCATGGTCAATCAATTCCAAATTAACTATGTATGCCACTGAAGAAGAACAATAGGACACATGGGAATCAAGATATGGCATCAATTCAACAATAAGAACTATGCATATATAAAGCTTACATAATCCAACTAAGTTAGCAACTAGCAACGTAACCAGTGTGCCCTCACTACAAAAAAGTCCCACTTCACTTATATCGAAAATTAATTATGTAACCATAAGGACAATCACCAGACACTCACTCTCAGAATGAATCTCCAATCAATGTATGCCGAATACCATAGGCTTGCCTTTATTTTTATTACCAAGACTTTCAGATAGGTCAGCTAGGATCACTATAGGTCTTCTGTTTGGCTTGTAATGTAGGCTAGGGTCTTGTATGATACTCGATGATATTTAATGTGACTAATCCTCCTTGACACTACACTAGATTTTAGGGTCACACTTATTAACCTTTTTCTATTCTTCTCTTTCCTTGATCACACATATTCAAGATGGGTGCGGTCTTTTTGACAATCGTTTCTTCCTTTAAATAACTTTTCTTTTCTTATTCTTTTTCACCGCACCCATATTTTTATTCTTTTCTTTTATTCTACTTTTCTTCATACTCATTTTACATAACGTATCCCTATGGTAGCCACCCTCAACTTAGGCTATTTGCCTAAGTTAAAGTGCATAATGTCCATGGAGGACCAGGGCCAAAATAGGTTCATTGTGATACAAATGGGAAGGTGATAGGTATAATATAAAGAATAGGTATTCAGGCTCAAAATCAAGATCAAGGGATATTATTTACACATGAAAGGTCATTTAGGCTAAAAGTGGACTAATATCAATAACGACCTATGATACTTTTCTATCTGCTATTCTACAACCAAGGCAAGACCAACTGGGCAAGTTCTGGATTTAACACATAACTGGAACTAAGTAGTATCTCACACATACATGGCACTAAGGTACATCACAAGCTACTAACCATTCGGTTCATGTAATTATTTAGCAATGGTTATCATGTCACTAGTACTAATGCCATAACAAAATGCACAGTGGTCACATATAAATGCATATCACACAGTTACAAAATAGACCATTGGAGAGATGTTCAAAAATTAAAAAAAAAATGTTCAAAAATCAATAAAAAAATGTTCACTGCCTAAGATACTTGTATTTCTCCTAGTTAACTACAACATTTTACAACAAATCATGATACGCCTAAACATGCCGGCTCTACTAGGAACAAGACTCTGGGGAAAAGAGGCAAGATAATAAAAACCCCAAGAGGACATCAACACCCACAAATAGCCCCTTTCTCAACTTAAAATCATGCAATGTCCCCAATGCGTCAAACCAAAACAAGAGAGTTAGAAACATACCTGTGGCATCATGGGTGCGAAGATCTGATGTCATTCACATAATACGAATACAAACAACAAAATACCTTGGGTTGCCTCCCAAATAGTGCCTAATTTAATATCAAAGCATGACCCAACTGAGCTTTTCCCTCCACCTTGAGGATATGAATTTCACCCTAACTTAGAGTCTATTTTTTTGCCTTAATTATAGAGGGGCGGTACAAAAATTAAGAAGTCGAGTAATGGATTGAGCGTGGTAAACCACTCGGCCTTTAAGTGAGGTATGTTTTTATATTGTTTGTCTAATGTAAAATCAAGAATATAGGATTCTTCTTCCTCATCTTCACACTCTTCTTCTATTTTAAATGATTCTACAGACAAGATATTATCTAAACATAATGTAGAAAAGTGCTTTGAATGAGGCCCAATCAATACTGCTTCAAAATTTACAATATCTACTATACAGTAACTTTTGTTCACCTTCTCAATATTAGTCTCAAGATTAACATGACAATCAAGTGGCTGCGATTCTTGTGTTTTCTCCACAAATTGGCTAATGTCCTCCTCATATTCTTCTTTATTTAGCCATTATAGACATGGTGGCTGTGGTAACTCCTTCAGCTCTGCCAACAATTGTGCTTGATTCTCTAAAATTCATTTCATCAATTTGTTTGTTTGAATCGTGATAACACACATATCTTTAGAATGATCACTTTGACCACAAGCCAAACACCAAGTTTCAGTCTATTCCCTAGTTAGAATAGTGTCTGCATCATATTGTAAAGGTTCCCCATAATATTAACAAGAATCTTCATCAATCAAAAAACCATCTATCCAGGCTGACATATCAAGAAAGGTGTGAGAAAAAAAATAAAAAGGAAAAAATAAAAAAAATAAACTAAATAAATATTTACAAGTTTGAATTCAAGAAAGTAAGCTAAAATTTGAAAGAAACTCAATACACCAAATCAATCCCCGACAACGGTGCCATTTTTGATAGTGCAAGGCAGTCGTCGTTAATATATTTACCCAACTTTGGGAGTAGGGCTCGAATCCACAGGGAACAATGTGTGTGGCGATTACACTACTTTGAAATTATAGCTACAAGTTGAATTCAAACAAATGATAAGAAAAGATAAAATGGGGGTTTTGGAGATTAGCAAATAATTGATGGTCACTTTAGTTTTAGTGTTTGTAATAAAGAGTTTATGGAAAACCAGAATTATGTTCACTATGGGTTTTGGTACTTGACAGATTCTAATAGTGATTTAAGATTCTCACTATAGGTAGGAACAACAGATTGTATTTATCGAAGTTATGCCTAAATGTCTCTTGACCTACTTAAGCATTTAATTACCTAATCCTTGCAGACTTAGGGAATTTATATTCACTGACCAGACTTCACCTCAGGTTAAT
>NW_025893846.1:0-5634 GCF_002878395.1 Capsicum annuum | reverse complement strand
ATAGATAGATACATAGATATATAGATACATAGATAGATACATAGATACATAGACACATAGATACATAGATAGAAACAGATTTAGGTATGGATAAGTGATTTAAATATTAAAAATTAATAAAGTGAGGACTACAGTGGAATGTATTTGACTTAAGTCATCGACAGACCCTCAAACTTGTCCCAAAAATTCACTTAGACCCCTTAACTAAGGCTTGTACCTATCAGGCCCCTAACTCACCCGAATTTTGATTCAATTGGGCCTTTTTTGGACAATCAGCAAAAAGTGTAAAGTGTGTGAAGCACACTCGCCTGATGTGACAAAAATGACCAATAAAAAAACACGTGGTAAACGATTTTTTATAAAAAGAACTATAAGTTAGAAATCTAATTAAATTATGACACATGTCATGTGGGTCCAAAAATTATTTTAAATATATTAGTCCACTACAAATTATTTTAAAATAAAAAAAACAACTAACTTACCCCTCCCCACCCCCACCCCGTCATCCCCCACCCCCAGTTAAAAATTGGTTCCCCCCCCTACCTCCCCCCCTATCATCTTCTTCTCCAATTTCGTAAAAAAAATTCATAATTTTTTTAGCAATCCAATTCATATTTATTGCTATTTTTTCTTCTTCTTGTGTTGTGGGTTCCTTAGAGTTTGAATTCTTTAACAATATCAATAAAGTAATCTCAAATTCATATCAAGTTAGCCGAAAAAAATGGATTTTCGCCGAAAAAAATAAAGTTTTCCAGTTCAAGAATCAAATTTGCTCCCGTTGCTTTTTTTTTCTTTTTCTGTTACATAAATTCGTGATTACATATATGGCTAAGAGATTGTTTGATCTATAATCGCATATATGTTCAGCAATGCCCGATTAAAGAAAAGAATTGACGAATTTAAAAAACTTTTAGGATTTTAAGAATTTAAAAAGAAAACAGATGAAGGATGATGAAGAAAATGGCTGGGGGGGAGGGCTTATTTTCCTTTTATTTTTTAATTAAAATTTGATATTATTAGAAATTATTAATGAAATAAATAGAAGTGTGATTTTTTTAACAAAAATTTCTAAAAAATACTATTTGGCACTCTATTCACGCTCCTAAGGAGAGTGAATAACAATTTTATTGTCACATCAACACTTTGTGCTTGATTGGTATAGAATTGAATGGGTTAGGGGCCTGATAGGTACAAGCCTTAGTTGAGGATCTAAGTAAATTTTTGGGACAAGTTTGAGGGTCTGTCGATGACTTAAGCCAATGTATTTTTTAGGTTCAAATAAAAGGACGCATATGAAATAATGTCATTTGAGGACTCTGGGATTATTTCAATTATTGTGGTTTTGGAAGGGAGAAATACTTTCTCCGTCCCAAAATCGATAGGACTTTGGAGTAGCATTGCAACTAAAAGAATGAACCAATAGTCCCAAAAAGTAATTACTACTATTTACTACTATAGTTGAAATGAACTAAGTTTCAACATATCTGCTTCAGGCTGCTTACTTCATGATTTATTATATCACCCCTAATTAATTATTTTAAGTTATTTGTATAATAAAATAATAATAATAATATTTAATTAAAAAATAGACATTTATGACATGTCTGTTTCAGCTGCTTTAACTGTGATTTTACTATATCATCCCTAATTAATTATTATAAGTCATTCATCTATTGAAAAATTAATAATATTCAATCCATGATTTTACTATATAACCCCTAATTAATTATTATAACTTATTTATATGTTAAAAAATAAATAATATTTAATTAAAAATGATAAAATAAATATTTATGACACATATACTTTAGTTGCTTCAACCGTGATTTTATTATATCACCCCTAATTAATTATTAAAAAATTAATAATATTTAATAAAATAAATAAATTAGATATTTATGACATGTCTGTTTCAGCTGCTTCATCTGTAATTTTACTATATCACCCCTAATTAATTATTATAATTCATCTAAATATTTAATAAAACAGATAAAATAGACATAAAACGATAAATTAATTTTTGTCGTTTTAAATTAACTTGACGTCTTATATTAGACTAACTTAATTCTTTTTTACAAATATTTTTTCGAGTATTTTGCTATATCACTTCCAATTAGTTCTTGTAAGTCGTTTATATCTGCTTCATTGCTTCAATCGTAAATTTACTTTATCACCCCTAATTAATTATTGTGGCCCTCTAAGCATTGTGCCACTTAAATAGACATTTGTGATTTATCACCTCATTTAGAAAAAATGGTTAAAAGCGCCCCCAACCTTTACCCCAAATCCCAACTACACACTTATACTCTGCGGGAGTCCTATGATCCCCTGAACTATTTTAAAGTGAAATTATTACCCCCCTAAACGCTGACATGGTAAGAAAGTATGTTACACTCTCTCTAAAGAGAGTGAGAACGAATTTTTTTATTAATAATTTATTTTTAAAAAGTTATTTTTAATATTTTTTATATAAATAATTTTAATTATTACTTTTTCTTATTTATTTTCTCATGTCTTCTTCTTCTCTTTTTTAGAACAAAAATTCAAGAACTCATTAATGGAGTTACTCATCTTCGTCATCTCTAATTTCATTTTCTCATCTTTCTTGAACTCATTAATGGCGAAGACTCATTAATGGTGTTTTTTGATAATTTGAAAAATGTAATTATCAAAAACAAGAAACACTTGAACTAAGGAAACAAGAAGATTTTTCCGATTAATGAATTCTTGAATGAGGAAGATGAGGAACTCCGATTCAAAAAAAACTTGAAAAAATTCAAGAACTTTGATTTTCTCTTTTTTTGCTCAAGTTCTGCCATTAATGGAGAGCTCAAAGCTTTGAATTTCCACAATGTCATATATAATTTCCAACATAACCCACAATGTCATATATAATTTCCAACCCATTTCTCCGATTTTCTCTATTTTTACTCAAGATCCGTCATTAATGGCAAGCTCAAAGCTTTGATTTCCACAATGCTATATATAATTTCAACATAACCCACAATGTCATATATAATTTTCAAAAAAGAATTTAGAACTCTTATAGCTACATACTTTGGTATCTGTGACTGCAAAATCATATTGTGAATCATGACACAAAGCCTAGAAGATAAAATTCCTGTCTTCAACACTACTAAAAGTCAAAACACAAAATGCCATAACTCAAAGCTCCAAAAATCCATTTTTGGAAAGTGCTAAGAATTTCCTACTTTCCAATTTCTCACCTAACAAGAATCATTCGTCGTCTTTATGGGGTTGTGTTTTTCTAGCTGATAATTCAACTCCGATAACGGAATTGAGGACTGGAATGTCATTTCCATCAATTTTGAAAGATACTCAACGACTCCTCGAAATTGGGCTGCGTAAAAATGTTGTTTTTCGGTTGAAAAATATTGATGTATATGCTTATGGTACCAGATTGTCACTGCAATTTACTTAATTGTTTTGGTCTATATCCATTTTATGTTGCAATTTTTGCTTTGCTATAGCTGAGGTTTTTGATTTTTGTGATCGTTGTGTGGAGCAAAATGGGTTGAAGAAGAAGATGAAATTGGGTTGAAGAAGAAAATAGAGCAAAATGGGAAATGGGGAAGAAGAAAGGAAATAATAAAGTTAAATAATTAATTTTTTTAGAGTAAAAAAAAAGAAAAAATGATGTGGCAATGACGTGGCAGCGCATGCATCACACCACATCCCAAATGATTGCTTGTCAGTTTTTGGGGGTAATAATTTCACTTTAAAATAGTTTAGGGGATAATAATTCCACTTTAAAATAGTTCAAGGGGTCATAGGACCCCCGCAAAGTATAAGTGTGTAGTTGAAATTTGGAGTAAAGGCTGGGGGGCTTTTGACCATTTTCTCCCTCATTTATAAAGGATGAAAATCAGGCATCAGATCAACATGTTTGGTTGTGTTGCCTACTTATATATTTTCTTTTACATTTGTTTGTTTTACTTTTTTTAAAAAAAATTGTTAAATATTTGAGAATTACGTAAAATTATTATAAATCATAATAATTAACAACTTAAACTAATTAAAAAGAAGTAAAAAAAAATCAGTGGACTCTCTAAATTTTATTACTGTACATAAATTGGGACAGAAAAAGGTACTATAAATTACAATAATTAATAATTTAAAATATTTTAAAAAATTTAGTTCTCTAAAAATTGTGTCAATACGATATAAATTGAGACAGAAGGTGTAACATATATTATTTAAAAATTATGTAAAAAATATTATAAACCATAATAATTAATTTAAAAATACACTTCACGTTGGGCTCGTGCTAACACGAGTCATATCACCCCTAGTTTAAGAATTCAAAAGAGTAATTAATAATTAGTTTTAATTATACCTTTTATATTAAATGAATATTTTTTAACAATGCTCATCTTTTAATAAACATTTAATAAATAAAGATACTTAATAAATAGTATGTTATATCTATTATTATTCTTAATTGACGTAAAAAAGAATTAAAATAATACTTACTTGGGCGGAGGGAGAACAACTTTTTTTTTTGGTTTTTCATCTGATGTTCGGAACCCACATTAGAGCCCTACTAATTTAAATTCGCGCGGGTAGGGCCCATTCAGGAGGTAGCGCTCCCAACAGAGTTTTCTCCATGCCTAGGGTCGAACGCTCGACCTCTGGTTAAGAGTGGAGCAGCCCCATCCGCTGCACAACAACCCATGTTGGTGGAGGCAGAACAACTTATAAAATAAACATGTTATGTTAATGGGTACAAAATAACAATATATTGGGTAACAGATACTAGAGAAAATTAAAGAAAAGGTGTCTTTTAAGTCTTGAATGAAGGATTGGTGACATTGACCAACAGATAGGGTCAAACATTATTAGGAAACTTGATCAAGTTAATTGTGGACTTGATTAATATTTTCAAAACTTTCTAATCTTTTCAAAAATACAAATCAACACAACCCACACCCCTTTGCAATCCAAATCAACCACTCTCTCCTCTCTCTCGACAGCTTCTCTTAACTTTCTCCCAACCAACAGTTCCGCAAAATTTCTCCCTTCAACCCCCGGCGACTTCTACCTCCGATGACAAATAGTTGGGTTTTGAGTTCCCCTCTTTAATTCAATCAACCTGTCTCCCCTCTCTCGACAGCTTCTCTCAACTCTCTCCCAACCAACTGTTCTGCAAATTTCACATTTCAATCCTCGGTGACTTCAACATCCGACTACAAATAGTTGGGGTTCGAGTTTTTTTTCGACTTCAATCGATATGACAACCTTGCCCTCCGACCACAACAGCTTTGAATTCTTCATCGTTCCTTTTCTTCTTTCACAGGTAAGAATTTATGGCCTTTTTAGTTTTGAAAAAAACGATGAACTTGAGCCAAATTCTCTTATAGTATTGGTTAACTATTTCAATATTTGTTGCACTAATTTGAAATGCAGTCTAAATAAAACCCTAACTTCTGGTATTTCTTCTCTTCTCTTTTCGAAGTGAATTATGATATTTTGTTGTTTGTTGCATTTTTTTGAAGTTTGATTTTTATTGTTTGTATTTATAAGAAAAAAAGGGCAATTTTGTTTGATTTGTTTTGTTCTTGTTCTTGGTAAAAATGGTGAAATTGCTGTTTTTTGTTTAACAAAATCGTGCTA
>NW_025893845.1:0-12913 GCF_002878395.1 Capsicum annuum | reverse complement strand
AATTAGTCAATCTATCTACAATAACCCAAATAGAATTATGCTGACGACGCAAATGGGGTAAACCAGTCTAAAAGTCTCTATTCTTCTCTTCCCACTTCCAAGTAGTGATACCAAACTCTTGAAACATACCATTAGGCCTTTGGTGTTCTAACTTAACCTGTTGAAAAGTTGCACACTTTGCTATGAACTCTGCTATATCTTTCTTCATACCACTCCACCAATAGATTTCCTACAAGCTGCGGTACATCTTGGTAGAACCTGGATGGATAGAATAATGCACCATGCGCTTCCTCCATAATTCTCTGTCTCAACTCATCAACATATGGCACAAACAATCTACTTTGATATTTCAATACTCAATCTCCCCCTTGGGAGAAAACTTATACCTTTTGGTCTCTCAATGACTCCTTTAGTTTGACCAAGCTAGAATCCATGTCTTGCTTCTCCTTCACTTCTGAGACTAGGGAAGATTCGAAACTACTCTGAACCAAACATCCCCTTAAGATAAATCAACTAACCTAAGACCCAATCTAGATAATCAATGAACTTCTCAAGCTAACTCTTTCTTATCATTCTCCACATGAGCAACATTTCCCATAGACAATCTACTACGCGCGTCTACCACTACATTGGCTTGCCCAGATAGTACAACATACTCATATCATAATCCTTTAACAACTCGAACCACCTTCTCTAATAGAGATTCAAATCCCTCTAAGTAAAAACATATTACAAGCTTTTGTGGTATGGTGTCTCCAGATTTTCAACGCAAACACCACATCAGCTAATTCAAGATCATGGGTTGGATAATTATTTTCATGAGGATTAAACTGTATAGAGGCATAAGCTATGACCTTACCTCTCTACATCAACAAATAACTCAAACTAACTATAGAGGCATCATAATACACCTCAAAATTGTCTGTACCGTCGGGTAACACTAGAACTGGGGCTGAAGTGAGTCGAGTGTTCAACTCCTAAAAAATCTTCTCATATGAATCTGACCATAGGAACTTAACTTTCTTTTAGGTCCATCTAGATATAGGAGATGCAATAGACGAGAAACCTTCAACAAAATGATGGTAATAACAAGATAAACCCAAGAAACTTCTAATGTATAACAGAGATATAGATATAGGCCAATTTGTTACAGCTTATATCTTTAGGGGATCCACTCTAATACCATCAACAGAGACAATATGATCGAGAAAGGCTACTAATCTTAGCCAAAATTCACACTTGCTAAATTTGGCAGACAATTGATGATCTCTAAGAGTTTGCAAGACAATTCTACGATGATCTACATGGTCATCCTAACTACAAGAGTAGACAAGAATATCATCTATAAAGACTAAGACAAACATGTCCAAATACCGTTTGAGCACTTTGTTCATCAAGTCTATTAAGGTTGCTGGGGTATTGGTTGGCCTGAAGGACATAACTAGAAACTCAAAGTGACCATAACGAGTTCTAAAGGCTACCTTTGGAATATCATATTCCCTTAATTTAAGCTGAAGATAGCCGGACCTAAGGTATATCTTTGAGAAATAACTTACACCTTGGAGTTTATCAAATAAGTCATCAATTCTAGGAAGAGGATATTTGTTTTTGATCACAACTTCATTCAGCTGGCGATAGTCAATGCACATTCGCAAAGAACCATCTTTCTTTTGCACGAATAGGTGTAACGCCTCGAATCTAGTACCCGGAAGCTACATGGTGCTCATGACCCCGAAGGACCACAAGATAACCCATGACTAATATCCCTGTATACTACATAAAATACTAAATACTGCAGAAACATGACCTGAAAGGCTATAAGGTTAAGAACTTAACATAATCTGAATAATAAAACATCTGTGTGGGGTAATAGAATACCCCAAAAAGGACTGAAAATACTAAATTCAGAAACATGATAGTTTGGAAAGCCTCTAAACATGACTATCTGAATGAGTAAGGAGTTTATGGGACATGTCCCCAACTAACCCCAACTAATAAACTAATTCATGAGATAATAGATAAATCATTATGTCCTCGAAAGATCAGGACACACTTCTAACTCTGACGGCTGAAATTGAAATCTACTACTGATTTAGAGCTCATATCTCTAAACCTATGGTATAAGACACCATAGCACAAATGCGTCAGTTCGATTGAATGTACTAGTATGCATGTAAGGTAGGGTAAATACATGGGGTCATATGCATGAACAATAATAATAACTGGCTAACTATCATGAGCGTGAGAATACATGGATGAGATAGAATAACTGACACTAATATCATGATAACATGATTACTGAATCTAACTACTGATAACATGACATACTGATAACTGACATAACGATAACTGATACATGAGTAACTGTATCTAACAGTCCTGAATTTGATGAAACTAGCTGAGTTCAGTACTGTATCTGAGTTGACTGTATCTGACAGTCCTGAATTCTGAAGAACTATCTAAGTTCTTTTAATGAGACTGATTGACTGTATCTGACAGTCCTGATTCTGTAACATAAAACTATGGGAAGTAAACATCGAACCGATATGCCCCAAATATGCTATAATAGCTAAGCTAGGGTCCAATTTGTGCCCTGATTGGAAGGGTGTTAATACCACGCCACTAGTAAGGACAACATGTGAGTAACCCTCATATAATAGGTACCTCTAATGAGAATGGTGGTAACCCTCATATAACAGGTTAAGCCACATTATATACCCTCACATAACAGGCTATGATATCTCAACCTATGCTGGCTACATAGTTCTGGAATACAAGGATTGTTTCTAAGAATCACACCCTCATATAACAAGTGAGTTCACATCCTTGGGTTTACTTGGTGCTAATTTCTACTCCCATCTGAATGGACGCTAAACATGACTTACTGAAATGAACTAAACATGGATTGAATTACTGAATTTTCGTTGACTGGTGGAATACTACTGATATCTGACAACTGAATGAGTTCATGAGATCATGGAGATTTCCTGAGTCATAAGGCTGTCTGAAGTCTAAGGATTCATAGTTTGACTCAAAGTATCGTGAAAACATGACATGGCTCTAAGCACACAACTAATGTTTTGGGTATAAGCACCCCAGGACTCGGTAGAAGAAAACTAACAAAGCATTACTTTATCGAGTACAAGAGCCACATCAACAATACATAATTTAAAAAGTTATGGAATTCTTGAAGTACAGGGTTATCATACTATCTAACATGGACGAGAATGCCGATATTCACCTCATAATCTCATATTCTAATATCATGGGCATTCCGACAACATACACATTTCAGAACGATAGCATGGAAACCATTTAAACATAGGAATATGACAAACATGTCACATTTAGCTTATGTCTTGAGCTATAGAGCATGATTTTCACTCTGTCAAGCATTTTATCAACCACCTTGCATGCACAACCTAGGGCATAAGTGAGTTCATCAAATTATACATCATAAGCAAATAAATTCATGGATTTTATCTTGCATGGTAACATAATATCATGATAATCACACACAAATTCCAACTTTGAAATCAATCAACGTTAACAACATGATTACAAATTACCCACGACATAAATACCATGATTTATAGATAAAAACAAGGTTCTTGAGATTCATGGATGGAAGGAATCCATGAATGAACACAACACGTACATTAGTTCGTGATTTCGTGAAGATTGAATCTTCTATGAAAACCGTAGTTTGTTCTTGAGAGAAACTTGAGGGAAACTAGCATATTTTGGGTAAAGAGTGGCTGAATCACGTGTTAAAGGGCTTAAATAGGGGTGAGAAGTTGACCCTTTTAACCCTGGATGCATAATTTAATTTCAGTAAAATTTCTCAAATTGGACCATGGTGTGACACTGCACCATTGCGCCGTGTCACTGGATTTTGACAATTAGGAAATTGAGGAATGGAGCGACGTAGAGCCATCGTGTTTCCCCTTCTTTTGTGACCTAGAACTTTGGCGCTTTGTGGGAGAAATCACGCTAAGAAACTAAAATTGGACAATTTCCATATTAGCTTGTGGTGTGGCGCGACACAGACCAATATGGCGCTGTTTTACTGGGGTAAACTTTAAATAGTCATAACGTTTTTCCCGATTATCAGATTTAGGAAAATCTTATATCGATGGAAAACTTATTAAATATCCCACGTGATAGAAAGTAAAAATCTTTAAAATACTACATGTACAAAATGGGATTCATATTTGAAATCAAGTTCTAACATCCTTGAGATGATTTCAAGCTAGGAAAAAGGCACAGGTATTATAATATCTCTCCCTTGAGAACATTTATCCTCTAATGAGACTAACTGAGAGGGGAAACGATAAGCTAAACATTAACTGAATATGAATAACTGGAACATGATCACATGACTGACATGATGACAAGCTGAACGTATAATACTGAACATGCATATCTGATGCATGCGTAACTAATTCATGAATGCATAACTGAGTCTTCTGAGGAACAAGTTTTCTCATAATGAGAATGCATGTCTGATGCATAATTATATAACTGAACTAATACATGTATGCATGACTGAATATGCAAAGGTACTTGATACCAAGTTTGTGATGAACACTAAACATGAAACTAAGTAAGCTTAAGGAGAACTATTACCTTGAGCTTGGTCTAAGTTGGAGGAGAAGAAGTGAGGATACTTGGTATGCATATCTGCTTCTTCTTCCCAAGAAGCTCCCTTGCCAGACTAATTTTTCCAAAAAACTTTAAGTAGAGGGACTTCCTTGTTCCTCAGTCTACAAGTCTGATAGTCTAGAATTTCAACTGGAATCTCTTTATAAGAGAGGCTATTATAAATATCTATGCTCTGATTAGGGACTACAATTGATGGGTCCCCTATGCACTTCTTGAGAAAAGAGACATGGAAGACTGGATGAACTAAGTATAGATCTGAAGGCAATTCAAGCGCATAAGCTACTTTACCAAAGCGACTAAGAATCTTGAAGGGACCGACATATCGGGGACTGAGCTTTCCCTTCTTGCTGAATCTCTTCACTCCCTTAATGGGAGAGATCTTTAGATAGACATGGTCACCAATCTCAAACTTGAGATCCATTCTACGAATATCTGCATAAGACTTCTGTTGGCTCTGAGCAGCCCAAAGTCTTTCTCTAATCAACTAGACTTTTCTAAGGTATTTAATATCAAGTCAGGCCCTATGACTGAGGCCTCACTAAATACAAACTCACCGATTGGAGATCCACATCTTCTACCATAGAGAGCTTTGAATGGAGCCATCTGAATACTGAAATAATAGCTGTTATTGTATACAAACTCAATCAAAGGCAAGTGGTCATCCAAACTACCTTTGAAATCAATTGCATATACTCTTAGCATATCATCTAAAGTCTGAATGGCCCCATTTGCTTGACCATATATCTAAGGATGAAAGGCTATACTGAGATGAACTTGGGTACCAAGACCCTTTTGGAATGCTTTCCAGAAATAAGAGGTGAAATGGGTACCTTTATCTGATATAATAGATAATAGAACACCGTGCAATCTGAACAACTCCTTAATTTAGAGTTTGGCATAATCCTCGGCTAAGTAAGAGGTATGAACTAGAAGGAAATGAGCTAATTTGGTCATTCGGTCGACAATGACCTAAAATGAATCATGCTAATGATGAGTTTGAGGCAAACCTATCATGAAGTCCACGTTTACCCACTTTCAAGTAGGAATAACGAACTCCTGCATATGACCACTAGGCTTCTGATGCTCTATCTTAACCTGCTGACATGTATAGTGACATAGCTACAAACTCTACAATATCTCTCTTTATCCCACTCCACCAATAGACTTCCCATAAATTGCGGTACATCTTAGTGGCCACTAGATGAATAGAGTAGAGTGCACTATGCGCTTCTATAAGAATTTGCTCCCTTAAGTCATCTACACCTGGAACATAGATACGACCCTGACAACGAAGAAAAATATCTCCCCCTTGGGAGAAAACCTCTACTTTTTGATTATGGACTGACTCTTTCAACTTGACAAAGCTGGGATCTCTATCTTGCTTTTCTTTCACCTCAGAAACTAGAGATGATTTTGAACTACTTTGAACCCATATATTACCCTTCTCTGTATCGACTAAGCAAATGCCTACTCTGGAAAGCTGATGGACTTCACGAGCTAACTTCTTCTTATTGTCCTCGACATGAGCAACACTACCCATGGATAGTCTACTAAGACTGTCGGCCACTACGTTGGGCTTCCCTAAATAATAAAGGATACTCATGTCATAATCTTTCAAGAGCTCTAACCACCTTCTCTGATAAAGATTGAGATATTTCTGAGAAAAGACATACTAGAGGCTCTTATGATCTGTGAACACATCTAAATGAACACCGTGTAGGTAATGCCTCCAAATCTTCAAGGCAAATACCACGGCTGCTAACACAGGATCATGAGTAGGATAATTCTTCTCATGGGGTTTAAGCTGTCTGGAGGCGTAGGCTATGACCTTACTATACTGAAAGAGGACACAAACCAAACCTACTCTGGATGCATCACTATACACCATGAACCCATCTGAACCATCTGGAAGTTCTAAGATTGGAGCTGAGGTGAGTCGAGTCTTCAATTCTTGAAAACTCTTCTCATAAGGATCTGACCACTAAAACTTGACTTTTTTCTAAGTCAATCTGGACATAGGGGATGCAATAAAACAAAATCCCTCAATATACTGTCTGTAATAGCCAGCCAAACCTAAGAAAATCCTGATATCTGATGTAGAGACAGGTCTGGGCCAATTTCTTACTGCTTCGGTCTTTTAAGGATCTACTCTAATGCCATCATCGAAAATAATGTGCCCAAGAAATGCTACTGACCTTAGAAAAAATTCGCACTTACTAAATTTGGTGAACAACTGATGATTTCTGAGAGTCTGAAGTACAATTCTGAGATGGTCTGCATGATCTCGCTCACTGCAGGAATAGACCAGAGTATCATCTATAAAGACTATGACAAACATGTCCAAGTACTGCTTGAACACATGGTTCATCAAGTCCATAAAAGTGGCTGGGGCATTAGTAAGATCAAATGACATGACTAGAAATTCAAAGTGACCATACCGAGTTCGAAAAACTATTTTCGGAATGTCACGTTCTCTAACTCTGAGGTGATGGTAATCGGATCTGATGTCTATCTTAGAGAAGTAGCTGGCACCCTAAAGTTGGTCGAACAAGTCATCTATTCTGGGAAGAGGATACTTGTTACTGTCCATGACTTTATTGAGCTGATGGTAATCAATGTACATCTTTAGAGAACTGTTTTTCTTTTCGCACAAATAAGATTGGTGCGCCCTACGGAAAAATGCTAGGTCTGATGAATCCCTTATCTAAGAGATCCTTTAATTGTTCTTTCAATTCTCTGAGTTCTGCAGGTGCCATTCTGCATGGAAGAATAGATATGGGTTGAGTATCTGGTAGAAGATCAATACTGAAGTCTATTTCTATTTCGGGAGGAATTCCTGAAGATCTTCAAGAAAGACATCTAAATATTCATTTACAAATAGAATTGATTCAAGACTGGGAGTGTCGAAATAGAAATCCTTAACATGAATGAGATGGTAGACATATCCCTTAGATATCATTTTACTTTCCCAAAGGTAGGAAACAAGCTGACCTCTGAAAGTAGATACACTACCTTTCCACTCTAGGACAGGTTCATTTGGGAACTGAAACTAAACTATTTTATTTCTTTAGTCAACTATGGCATTGCAGGAATAAAGTCAATCCATATCGAGAATGACATCAAAATCAGTCATCTCTAATTTGACTAAGTCTGCTGAAGTGACTTTCTGAAATATCATAACAGGGCAGTTCCTGTATACCTGCCGAGCTATAATGGTTTTACCTACTGAGGTAGAGACTAAAAAGGGCTCTGCTAGAATTTTGGGACTTATTACAAAATCAACTGCTATATATGGAGTAACAAAAGACAAGGAAACTCCTGGATCTAGAAAAGCATAAACATGCACATGAAAGATCTGTAATATACCAGTAACTACATCAAGACAATTTTTCTGATCCTGTCGAGACTGGAGAGCACAGAGTCTATTTGGGCGTTGCCCACTAGTAGAGCTGGAGGTGGCACCCTATTGATTTAGGCGATTGGATTGAGCTGAGGAATAGTTCTACTGACCCTGAGGACCTGGCTGAGGACAGTCTCTAACTCTGTGGCCTAGCTTGCCATATCCGAAACAAATACCACTGCCAGCTCTACAAATACAATGATGGTGCTTGCCATAAGTTTGGCAAAGAGGATAGGTGCGGGCACAACTAACACTGCCCTAAGACTTAGAGAATGGTGCTCTATATTTTTTACCATCTCTGAACTTAGGAACTGGAGCACTGGATGAAGAAGGAGCTGGAATTGATGACTTAGGGCAAAACTGAGAACGGTTTCCTTCTTCTGATTTAGGTTAAGTAAAGTTGAAACTACCTATCCTTGCTCTCTTATTCTACTTCTTCCTCATATTAATCTTTTGCTCCTCTATCTATTGAGCATGAGTCATAAACTTGGATAAAGTCATGTCACTATTTAGCATGGTAGATCTGCACTCATTAACCACGCTATTATTTGCCCATGAAATAAACTTACTCATCCTTGCCTTACTGTAACCACATGAGGGGCATATCTGGCTAATTGAGTAAACTTAAGAGAATACTCTTTCACCATCATGTTGTCCTACCTAAGGTTGATGAATTCTAGCACCTTAGCTTCTTTATGCTCTAGGGGAAACAATCTATCAAGGAAAGCAGAAGCAAACTCCTACCACTCAACTGAGCTTGCTTCATTTGCCCTTTCTGATTTCCACTATTTGAACCCAGTTTGAGCAACATCTTGTAACTGATATGTAGCTAGATTAGCACTCTCAACAATAGTCACCCCCATGATGTCTGTCACCTTCTGAACCTGATCAAGAAATTCCTGAGGGTCCTCATCTGACTTAGACCCAAGAAAGGTTGGAGGATTCACTTGGGTGAAGTCCCAAATCCTAGCTGTAGCTGAATTGGCCACTGGATTAGCAAAAATAATAGCTATTCATTCATTCTGAGCAGCAATTGACTAAGCAAGAGTAGTGAATATGTCCTTGAACTCTGCATGAGAAACATGATCATCCAAGGGATCTTCTTAGACAAGCTGGGTTCTTCTTTTGGGAGGCATGTTCTGAAATCAAGAGGAGAAATAGATTAAATTGAGAGATTGACTTGAATTTATGCTCACTGGAACGACATGAATACTGAAAGAAGGGAAACTGTTCTTAAAACATCTTATAACCTCCTGCACATAAATGGCGCGCGCAACACACCCGTGTAAAAGACTCTACTAGATACGGCTTTTAGACTTTCCTAGGACACTATTGAACTTTAGGCTTTGATACCAAGTTTGTAACACCCAAAATCAAGTACCCGAAATGCTACACGGTGCTCATGACCCTAAAGGACCATAAGATAACCCATGACTGATATCTGTACCTGTATACTGCATAAAATATTGAATAATATAGAAACATGACCTGAAAGGCCGTAAGGTTCAAAGCTGAACATAATATAAATAATATAACATCTGTGTGGGGTAAAAGAAAATCCAAAACAGGACTGAAAATACTAAAGTCTAAAATATGATAGTCTGGAAAGCCTCTAAGCATGACTGTCTGAATGAGTAAGGAGTTGATGGTACATGTACCTAACTAACCCCAACTAATAAACTAATTAATGAGATAATATAGAAATCATCATGTCCTCAAAGGATGAGGACTCACTTCTAACTCTGACGGCTGAAACTGGAATCTACTGCTGATTTGAAGCTCGTGTCTCTAAACCTATGGTATAAGACACCATAGCATGAATATGTCAGTATGAATGAATGTACTAGTATGCATGTGAGGAAGGCTAAATACATGAGGTTCATATGCATGAACAATAATAATAAATGTCTAACTATCATGAGCGTGAGAATACATGCATGAGATAGAATAACTGACACTAATATCGTTATAACATGATTACTGAATCTGACTACTGATAGCATAACGTACTGATAACTGACATAACTGATAACTGATACATGAGTGACTGTATCTGACAGTCCTGAATCTAATGGAATTAGCTAAATTTCATAATGTATCTGAGTTGACTGTATCTGGCAGTCCTGAATTCTGAAGAAATATTTGAGTTCTTTTACTAAGACTGATTGACTATATCTGACAGTCCTGATTTTGTAACATGAAATTGTGGGAAGTAGTCATCTAACCAACATGTCCCAAATGTGCTATAATAGATGAGCTGGGGTTCAATCTATGCCCTGATTGGAAGGGTGTCAATACTGTGCCACTGGTAAGAACAACAAGTGAGTAACCCTTATATAACAAGTAACTCTAATGAGAATGGTGGGAACCCTCATATAACAAGTTATGCCACCTCATCTACCCTTATATAGTACACTATGATGTCTCAACCTATGCTAGCTACATAGTTCTGGAATGCAAGGATTGCTTCTAAGAATTACACTCTCATATAACAGGTGAGTTCCCATCCTTGGGTTCACTCGGTACTAATTCTACTCCCATCTGAATGGACACTGAACATGACTTACTGAACTGAACTGAACATGGATTGAATTACTGAATTTTCGTTGACTGGCAGAATACTACTAATTTCTGACAACTGACTAAGTTCATGAGATCATAGAGATTTCCTAAGTCATAAGACTGTATGAAGTCTAAAGATTCATAGCTTGACTGAGAGTATCATGAAAACATGACATGGCTCTAGGCACACAGCTAATGTTTCGAGTACAAGTACCCCAGGACTTGATAAAAGGAAACTGACAAAGTATGACTTTATTGAGTACAAGACCCACATCAACAATACATAATTTAAAAATTTGTGGAATTCACAAAGTACAGGGTTATCATACTATCTAACATGGACAAGAATGCTGATAATCATATCATAATCTCATATTCTAACATCATGGGCATTCCGACAACATACACATTTCACAATGATAGCATGGAAACAATTTAAACATAGAAAGATGACAAGCATGTCACATTTAGCTTATGTCTTGAGCTATAAAGCATGATTTCTACTCTTTGAAGCATTTTATCAACCACCTCGCATGCACAACCTAAGGCATAAGTGAATTCATCGAATTACACATCATAAGCAACTAAATTCATGGATTTTCTCTTGCATGGTAACATAATATCATGATAATCACACAAAGATTCCAACTTTGAAATCAATTAACATCAACAACATGATTACAAATCATCCACAACATAAATACCATGATTTATAGATAAAAACAAGGTTCTTGAGCTTCATGGATGGAAGGAATCCATGAATGAACACAACGCATACCTTAGTTTGTGACTTTGTAAAGATTAACGGTGAAACTTTTCTTGAAATTGAATCTTCTGTGAAAACCCTAGCTTGTTCTTGAGAGAAATTAGTATATTTTTGGCGAAGAATGGCTGAATCACCTGTTAAAGGGCTTTAATAAGGGTGGGAAGTTGACCCTTTTAACCCTTGACACGTCATTTAATTTTAGTAAAATTTCCCAAATTGGACCGCTGGCGCGATACGACGCTATCGCGCCGTGTCACTGGATTTTGACAACTGGAAAATTAAGGGATGGCGTGATGCGGAGCCATTATGTTGCCCCTTCTTTTGTGACCTAGAACTTTGGTGAATCATAGAGGAAATTGCGCTAAGACACTGGATTTGGACAATTGCCATTTTATCTTATGGCGCAGCGCATCACTGACCAATATGGCGCTGTTTTAGGGGAGCTTGAAATCGTCATGACTTCTTATCCAGTTATCGGATTTAGGTGAATTTTATATCAATGGAAAGCTTATTAAATTTCCCACGTGATGAAAAGTAAAAACCTTAAAAATACCACGTGTACAAAAAGGGATTCATATTTGAAATCGAGTTCTAACATCCTTAAGATAATTTCAAGCTAGTTAAAAGGCACAGGTATTACAATAGGATGGGAGCTCCCCATGGAGAAACTCTATGCCTTATGAAACCTTTATCTAAAAGATCTTTGAGTTTCTCTTTCAACTCCTTATGCTTTGTGGGAGCCATACCATATGGAGGGATAAAAATAGGCTGAGTATCTGGGAGAAGGTCAATACTGAATTCTAAATGAGATAGAAGGTCAATCTTAAGCAACCATACATGAGAGTTGGTTGATCTTTCTCTTGAAAATAAACCTTTAGGTTCTAGATGGACCTTCAAAAGGAAAATAAAAGTGGATGGTACTATTGATAAATACAAGGCAAGACTTGTAGTAAAAGGCTTTAAGCAAAAGGAAGTCCTTGATTACTTTGGTACATACTCTCCTGTAACAAGGATAACATCAATTTGAATATTAATTTACTTGGTGGCAATATATGATCTTGAAATCCACCAAATGGATGTGTAAACAGCATTCCTAAATAGAGAATTGGAGAAAGAAATCTACATGGAATAGCCTGAGGGTTTTTTGGTTTCAAGAAAGGAAAATAAGGTGTGTAAACTTGTTAAGTCATTTTATGGACTAAAAAAACACCTAAACAATGGCATGCAAAGTTTGATCAAACCATGTTGGCAAACAGGTTCAATATTCATGAATATGATAAATGTGTTTACATTAAAGACACTTCAAATCACCAAGTCATTGTTTGTTTGTATGTGGATGATATGTTGATCATCAGTAGAGATATTTCTGACATAAATTCTACGAAATGAATGGTCAAGCACAAATTTGAGATGAAAGACCTTGGAGTTACAGATGTGATCTTAGGAATAAAAATTCATATAACTCCACAAGGGTTGGCATTTTCACAGTCTCATTACATCAAAAAAGGTACTTGGCAAAT
>NW_025893844.1:0-4841 GCF_002878395.1 Capsicum annuum | reverse complement strand
ATGGTAAGCATCCTCCACCTTAACCTTATGGTTGTGAGTTCGAGGTACTAAAGGAGAAAAAAGAGTGACAACTAAGAAATGTAAAAGTTTTGAATCCTTATGAAAACATAAAAGTGACGTTAAAGAGTTCAAGATCCCTATATTTTTGTTGATTTTACACAATCAAATCAAAACTGAAATAATGGTATATTTATAATTTTCTACCAAAAGGGGTTGTTGTAAAGAAGTAGATATGTACTAAAATACAATGAATCATGCAGCTGGTGCACTAGGCTTATTATGTTTCCTTCTAGTTGCTCTAATGTAACAGACTATTGCCACCAAGAATGCAGTGGCTAAGCCACCAATAATAATTCCAGCTCCACAAATTGACTTGTCAACTGAATGATGATGCTTTTTCTCAGTTTGCATATCCTGTGCTTGAGTAATCCCACCGTGTTAATTTGAGAAATCGACTTCCTTAGCCTTCTTTTCTTGTTCTTTATGTGGACTTAGACCTGGTGCAGGTGCAGAACTAGAAGAAGACTTGACCAATTTTTTATGGTGCTTTCCAAGTTTCCGAAACAAAAGAAATGGGCTAGCAGTACCGGAACTTGCAAAAGTTTTTGAAGTATCAGCCCTGGCTAGATGTACAAGGGCATTTGTCAAGATCAAACAAAGAAGAAAAATTGTAGCCATTATTATCAATTTCTTGATATCCCCAAGATACTTTTTAAGTCTTGAGGCACTGTATTGCTCTAGGACAGAGCCTTTGAAACCTTATATATAAGAGGCATAGAGTTGAAGATTTAACAAGGAAAGTTTCCTTTGTCTTGTAGATTTAAAATAGAGTCTGATAAATAGTTTAGTGTTTGTTTGTTATGGAATTGTCTACACCGTAGAAAAAATCAACCAAGATGTGTTGAAGTCCCACATCGGTGGGTTAAAGGATCCTTGGTCTCCTTATAT
This sequence comes from Capsicum annuum, assembly GCF_002878395.1. Lineage (NCBI taxonomy): Eukaryota > Viridiplantae > Streptophyta > Magnoliopsida > Solanales > Solanaceae > Capsicum > Capsicum annuum. The sequence continues at coordinate 3,893 of NW_025893844.1, read as the reverse complement.
GGTCTTGGGCAATCCTCCCCTCACGAGTTAGCTTTTGGGTTGAGTTAGGCTCAAGTTCCATTCTTTATCATGGTATCAGAGACAGACCCACCCAGTTTATTATTTTCGATGTTGGGCCCCCCGTCTTATATTGTCCATGCTCCAGATGTCCAGCCCTGGGCTTACGGAGGGGTGTTAGAGTCCCGCATTGGTGGGTCAAAAGGTCCTTGGTCTCCTTATATGGTTTTGGGATAAATGGATAGTGTTCCGAACTCCTCATCTTCTGGTAATTTCACCATTCCGTCTAGAACCGAGTTCTACAAGGATAACTACACTCACCCATATCATCTACTCTACGTTCATCCCTCTGACATCTTAGGGGGCTCCCTTGTTTCAGTTCCGTTTGATAGAATTGGTTACGCCAGTTGGAGACACACTATTTTAGTAACTCTCTCAGTATGTAACAAAATTGAGTTCGTTGATGGTAGTTTTGTGTGACCTCCTCCAAATTCTCTTTTTAGCCATACAGTGGCAATGGTGCAACGATCTTGTTTTGTCATGGCTCCTTAATTCTTTAACTAAAGAAATTAGTAGGAGTGTTGAGTACTCTGAATATGCTAGTCAGGTTTGGTATGAACTAGAAGATATATATGGTAAGGTCGATGGTGCTAGACTATTTGAGTTAAGGAAGGACCTTGCACATATTTCCCAGGGAGCTTTGGACATTCCTTCATATTTCAATAAGATCAAGCAACTCTGGGATGAGGTCTTCTCTATATCCACTAGACGAGCTAGGTCCTGCACTTGTGGTGCCAAACTCTTGTATCAGGAAGATGAGGATGAACATAAACTTTATCAGTTCCTTTTGGGACTAAATGATACTTATGCTCAAGTTAGGAGCCACATACTCCTAATGAAACCCCTACCTTCTGTTAATGTGGCATATGGTTTTTTTTTGAATGATGAGAGGCAAATACAGGTTGTCATTTCTCCATCCCTTTCTTTCTCCTCACCCTCTACCTCTTTTAGTGTTGGAGCTGTGTGTGGCCCTACTATCTATTCTCGAGTTAATTTTGATACTCCCAGCACTAGGTCAACTCTGATTTGCAAGTATTGCAAGAAATCAGGTCACATTATTGACAAATATTACAAATTACATGGGTTCCCTCTGGATTTAAGTTCACTAAACCAGTGGGTTTTAAGAAGACCGTAGCACATACTGAGGCTACAGTTCCCACCATTCCAGAACCCAGTATTGGGCTTCCTGGACTTACTCCTGATCAGTATTCTCAGTTACTAAGTTTACTACAATAAACATAGTTGTCTCAGCCCATACCTGCTGCTTCTTTATCATCTTTGCTAGCATCTACTTCCTTTGTTGGTAAGCTAGTGGACTCTTCTCCTATATCCCAGTCTTGTATGCTCTCTCATATAGATAGATTTTTATGGATACTAGATTTTGGATCCTCTGATCACACGACATCTCATAAAAACCTACTCTTTGACATTCAAACCTTACCTTTTCCAATTCTTGTTTCCCTTCTAAATGGATACAAGGTAAAAGTTACTAATAAAGGTTCCCTAACTCTTTTTTCCAACATCATTCTTCATGATGTACTTTTTATTCCAACTTTCCAATACAATCTCATTTATGTTCATAAATTGCTTGATCAACTTGATGGGATTGTTTACTTTACAAGAACTTTGTGTGTTGTACATGCCCCTTCTCTAAAGATGTCTCTGGTTCTTGGTAAAGTAGATAATGTCCTCTAAAAGCTAGTGATGACTTCCTGATCTTCTCCTCCATCTCATGTTCCTGTTATTTCTCATATGTCTTCTGTTTTTGATTCCAGTACTTCTACTTGTAATGTTTCTAGCATAATTTCTGCTTCTGTAGCTAATTCTGTACCTGTTTCACCTAATGACAATAATAAAGCCCATGTTCTTTGGCATTATAGACTTGGACATATTTCTTTATCCAAAATGAGACACATTTCTGCTGTCCAGCCTCTTGTATGTCCTAAACAACACTTTATATGTCCTATTTGTCCATTAGCTAGGCAGTCTCGGTTACCTTTCCCTGATAGTTCCATCAAAACCACTACTCCATTACAGTTAATCCATGTGGACACCTGGGGTCCTTATTATTCACCCACTTTTGGTGGGTTAAGATATTTCTTGACTATTGTTGATGACTTCTCTAGGGCAACTTGGACTCATTTGATGGGTGCTAAGAGTAATGCCTTTGACCTTCTTAAAGCTTTCATCATTATGATCGAGACTCAGTTTAGTTCCAAGGTCCTTACTATTAGAAGTGATAATGCCTTTGAGTTAGGATCTAGTGTTCATGGTTCTACTTTCTTTACTTCCCAAGGAATTCTTCATTAGACTTCTTGCTTTTACACTCCTCAATAAAATGGCGTTATAGAAAGAAAACACAGACACCTACTTGATACTGCTAGGGCTTTGCTTTTTCAATCTTCTCTTCCCATTAGATTTTGGGGGGACTGTGTTCTCACTGCCACTTAGCTTATCAATAGATTTCCTTTTCCTATTCTCCAAAATAAGAGCCCATATGAGCTTCTGTACTCCACACCTCCTACTTATTCTCATCTCAAAGCATTTGGTTGCTTCTGCTATGCCTCTGCCACTATCCCTCATAAAGACAAATTTGCCCCCAAAGTCATTCCTTGTGTGTTCCTTGGGTATCCTTTTGTCAAGAAGGGCTATAAATTGTACAATCTATCCACTAAATCATGTTTTGTATGTAGAGATGTTGTGTTCCATGAACACATTTTTCCTTTTGCTCTATCCAAGTCGTCTTCTTCACCCTGCTCTCAAGTTCCCTTTGTCTCTTGTTTTGATGACTTGTTTTCCCCATTTGCTTCCCCTTCTGCTCCTACTGACCCAACTATTTCTGTATCTGACCATACTTCCACTATACCTCCTACTTGTGATGCTATTCTTACACCTGCTTCTACTAGTGATGGACACTATACCCTTTCTATTTCTCCTTCTACTTATAATGTTGTCCCATCTTCCCCACCCTCTACTGTTCTTCCTGTTTGCCTTAGATATTCTTCTAGACCTCATTCTGTACCCAAGTACCTCAATGATTATTCCCTTCCTTCTTACCTCAAGACACAGTTGGTTGTTCTTCCTGTTTCCCTTAGACATTCTTCTAGACCTCGTTCTGTACCCAAGTACCTCAATGATTATTCCCTTCCTTCTTACCTCAACGACACAGTTGGTTAAGCTTCCAGTTCTGTTCATCTTCTTTCTTTTGCTGAAGAGCATACTGTAGTGGAACCTCAAACTTATGCTCAAGCTGCTGCCATCCCTGCCTGGCAGGATGCTATGCGCTTGGAGTTTGAGGCTTCAACTGCTACTGGGACTTGGGATATTGTCCCTTTTCCACCTGGAAAAAAGCCTATTGGTTGTAAATGGGTTTACAAAATTAAACGTCGGGCTGATGGTAGTGTTGAGAGGTATAAAGACCGGCTGGTTGTTGGGGGACACATAGGTTGAGGCGGTGGGTTACATCATGTTCCCTCATGAGGGGAGGATTGCCCAAGACCATATAAGGAGACCAAGGACCCTTTAACAACCGATGTGGGACTCCAACAAGATGCACGTGTGGAACTTATATAATATTTGCATTATATCTCTTGACTTAACAAAGGGAACATGATGTTTAAGAACTGATGGTCACAAAACACACCTAAATTGTATACCTAGAATATCACCAATTATTTATCAAAACATACCTTAACTACCAATTGTTCTATTTTCTATCTGAACTATCACCAACTATTTATCATGGTACACCTCAACTATCAATTATTTCCGTTTCTGAACTATCACCATTTAATTATCAAAACAGACTTCAACTATCAGTTATTCTCATTTCCTAC
>NW_025893843.1:0-3783 GCF_002878395.1 Capsicum annuum | reverse complement strand
TTGCATAGCTTCAATATCATGCTCAATCCATATCACAACAATGATGCATATCAATCACGTGGAATTCATGTGAAATCATAAAGCATAGAGCATGGACTTGTCATTTAAGCACTATTAAATCATGGGACACGAATCTTATCACCTTAAGCATTTTATCAAACACTTTTCATGCATTCTTTTAGCTTAGGTGTGTTTTCATGGATTTCCCCATTTTAAACCACATAAAGTTCATGGATTTCAACTAACGAACACATATACTTCATGAATACACCTTTAGATATCATCTTGAAACTTAAACAACAATCATCAACATGTACATGGTCATTCCACAACAAGAAAATCACAAAATAATATTTAAAACATGGTTCTTGAGCTCTATGAACAAAATGGATCCATAGATGAACACTGTGCATACCTTAGATAGAAGATCCGTAAAAATTAATGGTGAAATCCTTTGAATCTTAAAGCTCCTATGAAAATCCTATAGAGTTCTTGAGAGAATTTTGAGAAAAGAGAGTATAATGTGGTTGTATTGGCGCTAAATTCCGTGTTTATGAAATATATAGGGGTGGAAAGATGACCCAAATACCCCTCTAGATGCGTCATTTAATTTCTGTGAAAATTACCTGATTTGGGCCTCTGGCGCGATGCAGAGATATCGCGTTGCCACTCGTTTGTGACCTGGAAACTCACCGTGATGCCTTGGAATCGCGGAGAGACATTGGAAAGTGACAAACATCATTTTGGCTTATGGCGCGACATGCCACTGACTAAAATGACGCTGCTGAAACTTTAAATCGCCATAACTTCTTCATCGGGTGTCCGTTTTAGGCGAATTTGGTATCGACGGAAAGCTGATTCAATTATCTACAATTTAGAGGGTATAAATCTTCTAAAATACCACCCATAAACTAATTTATGCTTGTTCAAAGATGACCTATGTGAAATCACATACAAAAACTTGGTGGATTCAAAAGTTCTTAGCTTGGCTTACTCTAAGTGACTCTTATGAACATGCTTAAAACATCATAAGCTCTATTATCACTAGGATACTCATCCTAATTCATGTACTCAAATATGAATCATAGGATAGGAGGTTTCATGTGTAGGAGCAACGATTCATTTTTTAGCTTAGAAATATACGGGGTATTACAATATCTCCCCCTTGGAAACATTCGTCCTCGAATGAGACTAACTGAAATGGGGAGAGACGATAAACTGGAGTACGTACAAGACATACACTACTGAAACATGATCTTATAATGGACATGATTGATAAGTTAAACATATCATGCTGGACATGCATATCTGATGCATGAGTAATTGATTCATGAATGCATAACTGAGATTTTTTATAACTGAGTTCTCCCAATGAGAATGCATATTTGATGTATGATTATACACTGGATTGATACATGAATGCATGACTAAATATGCAATGGTGCTTGATCCTAGATTTATGATAAAACATGAGCATGAACTGGATACCAAGTTATATAGAATACTGAACGGGAAACTGAATAAGCTTAAGGAGAACTGTTACCTTGAGCTTGATCTAGATTAGCAGAGAAGAGTTGAGGATACTTGGTACGCATATCTGCTTCTGCTTCCCAAGTAGCTCCCTCAACGGACTGATTTTGTCAAAGAACTTTGACTAGAGGGACTTTTTTGTTCCTCAGTCTACGAGTCTGATAGTCTAGAATTTCGACTGGAATTTCCTCAGAGGAGAGACTGTTCTGAACGTCAATGCTTTAAATAGGTACTATGACTGATGGATCACCTATACACTTCTTGATCAAAGAGACATGAAAGACTGGATAAACTGAGGCTAGATCTGAAGGCAATCCAAGCTCATAAGCTACCTTGCCTAAACGACTGAGAATCTTGAAGGGAACGACATATCGGGGACTGAGCTTTCCCTTCTTGACTAACCGCTTCACTCCCTTCATGGGAGAGATCTTTAGATAGACATAGTCAACAATCTCAAACTCGAGATCCTTTCTACGGATATCTGCGTAGGTCTTTTGTCAGCTCTGAGTAGCCCAAAGTCTTTCTCTGATCAACTGGAATTTTTCTAAGGCATTGAATACTAAGTCAGGCCCTATGACTGAGGCCTCACTAACTTCAAACCACCCGATTGGTGATATGCATCTCCTACCATAGATAGCTTCGAATGGAGCCATTTTAATACTAGAATAATAACTATTATTGTATGCAAACTCAATCAAAGGCAAGTGGTCATCCCAACTTCCCTTGAAATTAATTGTACACGCCCTTAGCATATCTTCAAGAGTCTGAATGGTCCTTTCTGCTTGACCATCTGTCTGAGGATGAAAATTTGTACTCTGCTTGACCATCTGTCTGAGGATGAAAAATTGTACTGAGATGAACTTGGGTACCATGACCGTTTTGGAATGCTTTTCAGAAGTGAGGGGTGAACTAGGTGCCTCTGTCTAAGATGATAGATAATGGAACGCCATGTAATCTAACCAACTCCCTGATGTAGAGTTTGGCATAATCCTCGGTTAAATAAGAGGTATGGACTGAAAAAAATAAGCTGACTTGGTCATTCTGTCTACAATGACCCAAATTGAATCATGTTGATGATGAGTTCGAGGCAAACCCATCACGAAATCCATGTTCAGTTCTTCCCACTTCCAAGTAGGAATGGTGAACTCCTGCATGGAACCACTAGGTTTCTGATGCTTCATCTTAACCTGCTAATATGTAGGGCACTTAGCCACAAATTCTACAACATCTCTCTTTATCCCACTCCACCAATAAAGCTCCCTCAGGTCATGGTACATCTTAGTGGCACCAGGATAAATAGAGTATCGCACACCATGCGCTTCTGCAAGAATTTGCTACTTTAAATCATCTACACCTGGAACACAGAGACGACCCTGACAACGTAGGATCCCATCTCCCCCTTGGGAGAAAACCTCTACTTTCTGATTCTAAACTAACTCCTTTAGATTGACAAGGCTAGGATCCCTTTCTTGCTTTTCTTTTACCTCGGAAAATAGAGATGACTTTGAACTATCCTGAACACATACACCACCCTCTGAAGAATCAACTATGAGAATACCTACTATGGCAAGCTGATGGATTTCCTGAGCTATTTTCTTCTTTCTATCCTCAACGTGAGAAACACTACCATGAAGATTCTACTAAGAGTGTTGGCCACAATGTTGGCCTTGCCCGAATGATAAAGGACACTCATGTCATAATCTTTCAAAAGCTCTATCCACCTTCTATTACGAAGATTGAGATCCTTCTGAGAAAAGACATATTGGAGACTCTTATGATCTGTGAAGACATCTACATGAACTCCGTATAGATAATGCCTTCAAATCTTCAAGGCAAATACTATGGCTACTAACTCAAGATCATGAGTAGGATAATTCTTCTCATGGGGCTTTAACTGCCTGGAGGCGTAGGCTATGACCTTACCATGCTGCATGATGACATAACCTAGACCCACTCTAGATGCATCACAATAGACTATGAAACCTTCTGAACCATCTGGAAGAGCTAGAACTGGAGCTGAGGTGAGTTGAGTCTTCAACTACTGAAAACTCTTCTCGCAAAAATCTGACCACTGAAACTTGACCTTCTTCTAAGTCAATCTGGACATGGGGGATGCAATAGAAGAAAATCCCTCAACAAACCACCTGTAATAGCCAGCCAAACCCAAGAAACTCCTAATATCTGATGGAGAGACAGGGCGAGGCCAGTTTTTTACCGCTTTGATCTTCTGAAGATCTACTCTAATGGCATCAC
>NW_025893842.1:0-7715 GCF_002878395.1 Capsicum annuum | reverse complement strand
CAGATTAAATTACAAAGGAAATTCCAAAATACTGATAATAATCTCTTCAAAGTATTTTGCTTTTTCAAGCCAAAAGTAGAGAGAGAAAAATATCAAAATATACTATCTCAAAACTCAATGTGTCGGCCCTAGAAAAACCCTAAACAATGGTTTTAATAGTAAATCCTAAATAAGGAAATAAAATCACAATGTTCAGAAAATCCTTCAGAATAGGTGATGGCGTGTCAGGGTCCTGACGACTTATCAGGAATGTCGTTAGGTCCTCTAGTATTCTTGGCATCTTCTGCTTTAACTGACGACAAAGCTTGACGACTTATCAGATACGCGACGACATATCAGAAATGTCGTCACTTCTTCATTCAAAATTTGATTCTCTACCTACACTTGACAGCAACTCTAACGCCTTATCACAGTTGTGACATGTCAGAAATGTCATCACAGTTTCACTTTAATCCTTCTAACACTGCAACACCTGACGTGATTTCTGATAACTTATCACAGGGCTGACGACTTATCAAAAATGTCATCAGCCACACTTCCAGTTCTTTTGCATTAGTTTTCAACTCTTTTACTTCCATTTCCTTAAATTTCCCTTGCATCATGACTTTTACTGAAATATCAAAGTAAAATAATCAAAAACGAAAAAAGTTGCTTAAGACTTTGCAATTATTCTCAGTTAAAAGCCTTAAATGTGTTAGCATTTGCTCACACATCAGAACTCAAAGTTAGACATAAGTTGTCTGAACTATCATCTGCACAATATATTTACTTTATAAAAGAAATACGCTCCATGGGAAAGGAGTCAATACTATGATACATGTTTCATACCATGTATGTATAAAGTGACTCATAAGGGCGGTACAAGTTTATTCTCTACTTACTATCGTGTAAAGCCCTGACCCTCATGACTTTAATACATTTTCTTAAGATTCAATTTGGTGTTTTCTATCTTAGTACGTTGTCAAAATATCATGTCTGATTTGGTATGGCGGGATATTTCTAGAAAAGCATACCACGTTGAGATTAAGATATTCTTAAGATGAGAAAGATCATTGGATATTATCACATTAATTGTGTTCATTGACGTCCTTTATATTTTTTTGTGAGACAAGTACATAATGTTGAATTCAAAATTAAGAAAAAGACATGATGAGAAATATGAATGTGATATATGATCTAGGATATTGCATACCATAATCTACTCTAAGTTTCATTAATCAAGATATTGTATATTCCTAACAGATGTATAGCAGCGAAGGTCTCGAAGTATGCACTGGTCACATGGTCTAGTTTTTAAGTATGAATGTTATAAAACAGAAATGAGAGTTGACCCACTATGTGTGTGGGGGAGATGAAGAAAATCTCGGATCACCCATGTCGGTCAATCTGGACCAATATTAAGAGATAAATAATATATTATTATTTATCTATATTAAAAAGACATGTCTATTGGAATATAAAGCTGAAGAGTTGTGTCTCTTCGGCAAAGAGAAAAAGGAAGAGACACAACTATTTGAATAGTTGTGTCCCTTCAGAATTATAAAAGGGTTCTCACATGAGAAACCAATGTATCTTTTCATTCTCTACAAGAAAGCAAAAATGTTCTTGTTCCTTCTTAAATTTCTCAAGTTTTTGTTGAAGATTCTTTAGAGATTTCTTCTCTCAAAAAGTACTGAATTTATAGACTGTGAACTTTCAGTGTGGTTCGTATTTTATACATGTGATTACCTTGTTAGACAAGTGAAATAAACTCAATGATCCTGCATACTATCTGTTTTATTAGATTCAACAGAGTTGATAGATCCAGTAGTGGAATTTGATATGCTTAATTCTATGATTTATTGACTTGAGTACTAATATTGGGTTTTTGTGTTGGTGAGCATATGTCCTATGTATTTAAATAAGAACATGTTCTTATTTTTTTTAAGGCCCAGATAGCAAACTACCTTGATGGACCTTCCCCGATATTAGTAAAAACTTACATAAATCCCAACAAGTTTATTTCTAATTACTCCATATCCCTACTCTTTGTTAAATTACAAATAATTTCTTATTTTACAATTTTTGAATATATAATTAGCATCCGGATACATAATTTTAAAGTTGAGATACATAATTTTGAACCTAAGAATATAACAATTAATTACTCCATTTTTGCTCGGATATATAACTAGCATCCAGATACATAATTCTGAAGTTGAGATACATAATTTAGATTACTGAGATACATTCATTTTTTAAACTATTTGATCGAGATACATAATACATTAACTAGACCAAGGGGAGATACATAATTAAAATTATGTATTCAAAAATTTATAAATTTATAGATATATCCAACTGTTTTCTTAAAAAAACAGATTTAGATAATTAATAAAAAGAATAATAATTTTATATAATTTAGTAAAAATAAGTTTTGGTGTTACATAGGGGTGTCAATGTGCGGGTTGGGTTGAGATTGGAAATATTAACTAAAAATTACATAAAGCCACAACTTAAGTATCATTTATTACACAAAATTCCAACTCTCAAAACATATTACCAAAATCCTACTTTTTCAATCTCTCTCTAAAAGTACATGTACATAACTTTTTCAATTTTTGTACAGTTTGTTCTCCTTGAAAGAAGCCCAAAATCAAAGAGTCATTATGTAGAGGTTATCGTTTTTGAATTCATTGACATGTTTGATTCAAACTCTTAGCCAATTACATTCAATTCTAACAAAAACAACATTCTGTAATTTGTAAGATCTGAGCTTAGTTTTTTTTCGACTTTATCAAAAAATCATAGATTATGATTGAACAATTTCTTGCATGTTGTTCATTCAATAGATTAAGTTCAAACTCTTTTTTTTTTCGACTTTAAGTAAGTTTTTCTTTTTCTACTTTATCAAAATTTAAAATTCTATAGAATAAGTTCTTGCATATACTCCATTCACTCATTATTATTTAGTAAATGAATGATACTCCGTCTTTTAGTTTAGGATTAACTCAATTAGACCATTGTGAACCAATAAATCAAGTTATTGGGTTCGTTCCAAGAGAATTTGATTACGAGGATCCTAATTTTATTGAAAACGGATCAAACTATCGTACCGACCCTATTAAGATGAAGAAGCTCAGGAAAGCTACTGATCGAATGTTAAAAAATCAAATCGGATGGACATTATTTGATTTTTAAATTTTTTCATCAATGTGATTTTTTTAATTTTTTTGACTATGATTGTTAATTTTGCATTATTCTGTGGGTTTTTTTTCATGATTTTGAGGGTGTATTTATAGTTATCATTGTATATGCATATCAATACTTATGTATATGGTAGACGTATACTTAAGTGTTGCTACGTATTTGAAATATAATGATATGATTGTTTATTGTACTGGAATATAGATTTTTTTAATCAATGTGAGGTTTTTGATTTTTTATTTTTGGATATGATTGTTAGTTTTGCATTATTATGTTGGGTCTTTCATGAATTTGATGGTGCATTAGTAGTTGCCTGTGTATATACATATCAGTACTTATGTATATGATATACATATACATAACTGATGAAACGTATTTGAAATATAATGATATGTATAGTTCATATACATCACAGACTTGTGTATTATGTTTTTGTAGTTTCTGTAGGGATTGTTTGGTTTAGTTATAACAATATACATATCAGAAGTTATGTATATATGCTACTGTTATGCATATTCAATATGGACGAGAAAGATCTATGGTATTAAGTTATTTTGGAGTATGCTTTGACTGATTTTTTAACGCAATATACATATCAGTGTTTTTTCAGCAATGTGAGATTTTTTTGATTTTTTTTGAATATGATTGTTAGTGTAGGCAGCGTTATATGTGTTTTCTCATTAATGTGACTATGCTTTAGCAGTATTAGTCAACATAACATTAAATATGTATGTATATTATTTGCTTCCAGGGACTGTAGAGTGTTTGTCGCTGGATATGCAAAATACATAAGTGAAGAAATTGTTGTGCCTTCAGTTATTATAACGAAGCGCTATGTTAGTGATAACGATGACCCTCCAAGACCAAGCATAATTTATGTGTTTCATATGTATACGTATTTTATATACTTGCTAATGTAATTTAGATTGTATAAGAAAAATTTTATGTATTCAGTATAAAGATAACAAATATTGCATATGTATTTTAATACACAACAGTTCTAATGCACATAACAGTATGGATATATACAAAGCTTTGTATATGACAATTAATACACGTATTGTATTGTAGATATGCATACGCAATACTTTTATGTATCCAGTATATATATAACATAGCTTTGTATATACATACAATATACATATATTCAAACTATCTATGTAACTAACGTATAATATAACTACGTATCTGACGTATTTAATAGTTATGTATCTAACATTGTTATGTATATCACAAAACATGTAATATATATAACAAATTAGTACTTATGTATGTATATTAAAAACACAACCGATGAAAAGTATATAACAGTATATATCTACAAAAAAAACTTTATATATGATAGTTAATACACATAACAGATATGTACATATCTAGATATCTAAGTAGTTCAAACACATGATATATATATATATATATATATATATATATATATATATATATATATATAAACAAATACATAATAAAATATTCATATACACAACTAATCTTTACATTTTTGCATAATAATCAATAAAGTATTAGTTAGAGTTTATTTTTTTCCAAATACATATTTACTTATAAATTGTTGTGATTAGCATAGTTGTACAGTTACATGATTTTTATAATACATAAACATTTAATAACATCAAAAACAAGTATTAATTACCAAAATATACATAACAATACACATAATTATATGTCATCGTGATAATTAAGTTTTTAAATGAAACAATCAACTTAAATTGTTCAAAAAAAATTACAAAAAAGTAGAAAATGATAAGCGAGTGATTAATCATCATAACTTGAGGAAATTATAAGTAATTTCTCCTTCGCAAAAAAGTTACAGGAACGCCTATGGTGACTCTCATGTCCGTGTTGTCCACAATAATTTGTTCTTATGACAACGTTTCGCTTGTTTTCTTTTTTCTCCCTTTCGTAGGTCTTTTTGGTTGTCTTTTATATATCGATGGCAATACTTCTTCCTCTTCTATACTTTAAGGAGCATTTCAGTCCTTCTTATTTTGCATTGGAATAATTGAAAGTTCATAAGTCTTCACCAAAATGCTTGGCTTGTAGTAATCTGAGCAGTATGACCTAAATTTTTTTGTTTAGCCTTCAAGATGGCAATAGCGCGAGGAAAAGGTATATGATCTATTTGAAGCCTCCCATAATTGCACGATTCACTTTCAAAAATAAAAAATAAAAAATAAAAAACAAAATTCTGCAGAAACATACAAAATTCTAACCCTAAAAAAAAAATCATAATGTCCAGGTGGTTAAATAAAATTCTACAGAAACATATAAAAAATTATTAAAAAATTTATGAGATGTATATTGACTATACATATCAGTATAACACATATACTTAAATTACTTATTTATATCCCATTTCGATACGTATATGAACTAAACATACCAGTTTAGTTCATACACATAACATTATTTATGTATATGTTTATCATATACATAAATAATGTTGTGTGTATGAACTGTCAACTACTACTAAACCATCACATTTCTAAAAAAAATTATAAAATTGCTGCACAAACTAACAGTCCAGGAGGTTGTCCACAATACTAAATAAAAAATTAAATAATCACACAATACTAATAATGTCCAGGAGGTTGACTATATGAATATAGCTTGAAACAAAACCAAATAAAATCCTACAGAAATATACTAAAACACCATAAAAACTTTATGAGATGAACATATACAGTTATTACATATACATAAATTACTTAACACAGTGAATCACAACATTATGCATGACATTATTCCAACACAAAGAAACGGACAATCTCATGTCTTCAACGCTACAACAATCTTCGTAAAACAACTTTAATAACAAGATAAAATTCATGCAACATTATATTGTAGTTAAAGTTGAATGATTAACAATAAAAAATTAAGTAAAAATATATTGTAACATAATTAAAAAAATACCTTCTTTTGTCTGAATATTTTGCTCCACAATTAAAATCATGTAACACCACATATTTCGATATCACTGAAACATGTGTCTATTTATTCTTATACATCTGTTTCACCTTTAGTCAATACGATTGCTATCACAGATCAAATTTTCAACTTCAAACTCCGACACATACAATGAATATATATTCTGTTTATATTTTTCATCCACCAGAGTTCCTCAAAAGTTGCAATATTCATCTTGTTTAATACAAATAAAATCAATTTTTTTTTCAAGAGATCAAAAATCAGTGATTGGATTGTTTATGGTTTCTGTTTTTTTGGTTAATTTTTTTTTTATGTATTTTTTTTTAAAATTTGAATTAGTATAGCTGTTACACAAAATAAGGGATACAATAATCTATTATTAATGTTCCAGCATTAATTGCATCCTAAATATAAGGGAAAATTTGTTATTTTTCTATTAGAACGTTGGCAACAGATTTTCATATACATAGCGTCTTATGTATGTATCGGTTGAGCTATGTATATTAATCGAGATAGAGAACAAATTAATTAAGAAGATGGGAGAAAAGGTAAATAAGTCTAATAGGATTGGGATTTGTGTTATTTATACAAATATTAAATGGATTGAATTGAATATCGGGTTGAGCCATGATTTTTTCAAATTCACTTTGGGTTGAAATGAATAAAAATTGAGTTGGATCTTGACCCGCCTAATTGACCTGCTTAGTCTAGAAAATCTTAACATGTTTTTTGGGTAAAGGACATAGGATGGCCATTTTTTAAAAAATGGCCCATATTTGAAAAGGTAGACATGCTTTGCCTGTCGGCTAAAGTAACACCACTTTTAGCCATTTGGCCCAATTGGGCACATGTAGTCTCTATACTCAATTGATACATTTTTATACCATATTGATACACTTTTATACTATATTGATACACTTTTTAAAAAAGAGAAAGGAAATTCTATGCAAGCACATGCAGTCCCTATACCTAATTGGTACTCTTTTATACCACATTAATACACTTTTATACTACATTGATACACTTGCCGTGTCCATATACTCAATTGATACTCTTTTATACTAGATTGATACATTTTTTAGAATGCATATAAAAACTATCTAAAGTCGTATAAAACATGTATCTAAATAATAATTGTAGTTAAAAATTGTATAGAGTGTGTATACAAAAACTATAATTATTATCTAGAATATGTATATGTATAGAAACTCTATAATTATTATATATAAATATGATAGACGGACTCGTAATATTTTCTCAAAGTCACGGAGTTGGTGTACTTTAATTGAAATTTAATTGTCAGCAAGTTAAGTACTGAAATGTCAAAGTCTTGGATGACAATAATTTCCTCCAATCCATAGAGAATGGATAGAGTTATCAGTTTTCTCTCACTTTCTCAAAGCAAACAAAGAATGGAAAAAAGAAGGCAAAAAAAATACGGGCCCATTAAAAATAAAAAATCGGCCCTGTACATAAAACGGAAGGGACGAATTGTGATGTACCCATCCCTTAATGGCTATTTGCTGGGTTTTTAAATTCTAAAAATTACACAAATACACAACTTATGTTTCTAATATTACAAAAAA
>NW_025893841.1:0-2611 GCF_002878395.1 Capsicum annuum | reverse complement strand
TTGAACCTATGAGAACTAACCCCTAGTCCTAGATTATTCAATTAAGGAATTAGTACCCTAGTCATAGATTAATCAATTAAGGTATTAGTCTAATATATAAGGTAGTAAGAATCGGTTCGGTTCAGAGTGATCGATCAACGACTCTAGTCAGGAAGAACGCAATACCATCTCATCATGCAATTGCCAAAAGACTCAATTAAAGTTGTAGTTGACCTTATGAGAACTCACATTCAATTAAGGTATTAGTCTAACATATGAACTCAATTGAAATTATATATAAATAAATGTTCAACTTGTTGCAACAGATGTCTTTCTATTGGATTAAATCAAACAAATTAGGTAATCTGTTGCAACATATTATGCATCTGTTGTAAACTATCAAACAGATTATGTCATTTGTTGCAACATACCACAAATCCATTGTAAACTATCAAACAGATTAAGTCATCTATTGCGAAAGATTACCCATCTATTATAAATTATCAAATGGATTAAGTCATATGTCGCAATAGATTACCCATTTGTTGTAAATTATCAAATAGGCATTGTAATCTATTGTAGTTAACATTATGAGAACTCACCCCTAGTCCTAGATTAATTAATTAAGGTATTAGTTGAACATATGATGCAGTAAGAATCGATTCGGCTCAGAGTTATCGATCGACAACTCTGGTCGGGAGAAACACAGTACCATCTCATCATGCAATTACCAAAAGACTCAATTAAAATTGTAGTTGACCCTATGATAACTCACCCCTAGTCCTAGATTATTCAATTAAGGTATTAGTACCCCAGTCCTAGATTAATCAATTAAGGTATTAGTCTAACATATGAGGTAGTAAGAATCGGTTCGACTCAAAGTGATCGATCGATGACTCTGGTCGGGGGGAACGTAATACCGTATCATCATGCAATTACCAAAATACTCAATTGAAGTTGTAGTTGACCCTATGGGAACTCACATTGAATTAAGGTATTAGTCTTACATATGAACTCAATTAAAATTATATATAAACAAATATTCAACCTATTGCAACAGATGTCTTTTTGGTTGGATCAAATCAAACAGATTAGGTAATCTGTTGCAACATATTACGCATCTGTTGTAAACTATCAAACAAATTACGTCATTTATTGCAACAAATAACTGAGCTTTAGAAAATTTTAAACAAAAATTGTCATCTGTTGCACTTAAATATTTTAAGATCCTTTTTTTAAGCAATTTAGGTATTTCCTGTCCAAGATAAAAAGTTAAATTACTAAGGCGGTAAAAAATATTACTTGGTACTACTTGGATAACTCAAAAATCTCCTGAGTGAGTAGTCTTATCTGGTCTTTTCAATGTCACCGTCTCCTCGTGCCCCTCAAAAGTTATTAATGAGTATTTAAAACTCATATCTAGAACTCTCTCCTTCATCCATAAAGTAGTCTAGACTCAACGTATCACTCTTCTTTATTCTCAATTATCTTTGTTTCCTTTTTTCTTTTCTTTTCTGTCTTCTTCCGGATAAGGATACTTTAGGATCTCAACCTATCAATATATTTTCTCGACTGAACTGGATGTTCTGATCCATTTGATTTTTTGACATTGCAGGTACGGTTCACTGTTGCTCTTTTCATCTCTTCTTCTTCTTTGTATTTAATTTAAATTAGATACTTACATCTGTTGCTATTAATGATTTACCTATTACCAGTTTCCTATTTATTAAGAAAATTAAAGGAAAGGTGACTTTTAAGTCTTGAATGAACAAACCGTTGTTTTTATTAAAATATGCAAAAAAATTCATCTGTTGGGAGAACTTAAAAAGCCTTGTTGTCAGTATAGTTTTTTTATGTCTTTTATTTGGTACTTTGGTTGTGTTGTTGTTGAGGGTGGTAGTCGTGTTGGAACATATGATGTTTGTGTTCTGGATGGTGTTAGAACATATAGTGTTATTTCTTTGTTGTTGATGTTGGTGGTGGTGGTGTTGCAACAGTTTTCTCAACTTTTGCAACTGATGAATCAACTGTTGGAACAAATGGAGCAACTGTTTGAAGAAATTAAACCAGTAGCAAGGCTGGTTTGATTTATTCCAATAGATGACCCATCTGTTGCAACATGTCATCTATATGTTGGAACGATGCCTCATTGGTTGAACAAATGGGTAATCTGTTGCATCATATTAGTCATCTGTTGATTCACTCAATTTTGTGTTACCCTTTTGTAATGTTCTTTTTGTTTTTTTTTGGTTCTTCTTTTGTTTGACATCAAATGTATTTCTCTTGTTTACAGATAAAAGAAAGTGAAACTGGATCCACTTTTGCCCGGCCAGCATTAAAAGCTAGAGTAAAGATGGGTTCAGAGGAATAAGCTGCTTGCAGATGGAACCACTTTATATGTGGGAGGTATGTATTACTGATCAACCTATCATGAAAACACACATCTAGTACAATGATTTTGTGAATTTTTGTTCTTTACCTATTAGGCTTTAATCCTTCAAACAAGATATGATATTTTACAGTTAAGATTGTTAGGTTCGAACTGGCAAGGCTGAGGGACCAAGACGGTGGTATCGATACCCCGTTACAATTTAATGATGGTTTATGGTCATATTTTTGTGTCAAGTTTGGG
>NW_025893840.1:30835-37128 GCF_002878395.1 Capsicum annuum | reverse complement strand
TGACACATTTGAGGTTATAAGTTTTAGGGAGGATAATCCTTACATTAAAAAAAGTAGTATGCTTTTTATACTTTTTTTTTGTTGTTGTCATTCCAAATTTAGTATTATTAACACAAGGAATATTTAGTATAAAAATTATTGTATTATTTTATTTCACATCCAATGTGGAATAAGAATATGATTAGCTATAGTAGACCATTTAATTTAAATGATAAAAGTGTCCTTATTCCAAATCACCTTCTTTATACCTTTGGACATTTCGAAAGTTATGATTGGAATTTGGAACCCATGGCTTCGTTCAATTTAAAATTATACACATATTTTGTTGTATCATATATTCCATTTATAGGCAATATACCAAACTCCGAACAAGAATTGCATACATAATAAATAACACAAGAATTATTACTTTATGGATTATGTTATTCATGAATTAAACACCTCTCAGGTGTCCTCTTTCATGACGTTCATTTATGTACAAGTTTCCCCTACGCTTAAAAAATGAAGGCACCAAAAATTAATTGTTTCCCACGGGCTTAAAAAATGAAGGCAACAAAAATAAGATGTTTAGATGAACGTACAAGTATGTAAGGAGAGATATAATTAAAAAAAAAGATATACAAGGTAAATTAAGAGTTATTTTTTTGACGGACAAGATGTGAAAATTAAGAGACTAAGTTGGTTCGGACATGTGAAGATGAGAATTATAAATACCTTAATGAAGAGGGGCGAGAGCCGAGAGGTTGATAGTAATAGGTTGGAGCACAAGTGAAGGTAAATCGAGGAAAAATTTGAGAAAAGTGATTAAACAAGATATTATACATCTTCAACTCATCAAAGACGCAGTACTAGTAATATCATAATTTAATATAAAAGAATTATTTTCTATAGACTTCCTACTTAATTAACTTGTTAATACTATTATTATAATTAAATATAAACCCATATCCTGGTAGAAAATGGATAATGGAAAATTTGAAATGTTCCCTGGGCACTGCATATTGCACTGACCCGCGTGCAAAAAACTGTTGCGGATTTTAGGAAGATAACAATAGAAGTGCCCCGTAATAAAGTGAGTACTGTAATATCTTTGTCCCCTCACATATGTAATGTAATTACTGCTCGTCTCAAATTATTTGTCTCAAATTTTTTAAATTTAATTTTATATTTTATTTATTCTTTTTTATTAATAAAAAAGAGATGATTTTTTTTCATGTTTTATCCTTTGAATTAATTACTTTTTCTTCAAATTAAAATGTAAACATCCTTTAACAGGGACACTATAATAAATAATTATATTATTAATTATTTTTCTTAATCAATGTATCATCTCAATTTGGAACGGAAGAAATATCTTATTGACTCCATATATTTTTAATAAAATTTTAGATTTAACTATAAAATGATTAGAGTTGCTAATCATCAATATAAATTAAAGTTGATTTTAAATTTTTGTAAAAGAAGTCAAAATAAAAAAATATATTTTTTTAAATGTAATTAATATTTGAAATTCTCATGACTAAATATATTAAAATTGTATTTGAAATAAAGTAAAAAATATATTCTTATATCGAAATGGATAATTAATAGTACTAAATATTTTTAATATAGAGGTTAAGTAAATATGATTAAGGGTGTGTTTGGTATGATGGAAAATGTTTTCTGATTTTCCCTTGTTTGGTTGTAATAAAATGTTGGGAAAATATTTTCCACAACAACTCATTTTCCTCAATTTGATGGAAAATGACTTCTCTCATAGGCCAAGAAAGTCATTTTCTAGAAAATGACAATTTGACTTATGACCCTCATCCCCACCCCTCTTTGCCACCCCAACAACACTGGACCAAGGAAGTCATTTTTCAGAAGATGACAATTTGACTTATGACCCCTACCCCCACTCCTTTTTGCCACCCCAACAACACTCATATTCACATGACTAAAAAAATTCACATTTCTAAAAAATTTACATTATTCAAAAATATTTTTCATTGTACTTTACTTCAATTTTTCGCTACTTGAAATAAAAAATAGTGAAGTCCGAATTTTTTCATTTTCAATGTTCGTTGAATGTATTGTTGTTTTCGAGGATAACTTACTTATGTTACTTTTGCTAATTGCATATTTCATCTTGTCATCGATATAACTTGTTTCACGAGGTTGAATAAGCTTATCGTTCCGTTATATTTCTATTGATTGTAGTATCTTGAAATTGTCCTGATAAAATGTTGAAAAGTGTCTCCTATATTTGCTAATTAATAGTTGCTTAAATTTAGTGATTGTAGTATTTTAGTATTCGATATTGATATTATTTGTTATGCGTAAATTATTTCTTACAAATTATTGAGTTGTTAGAGGCAATGATATACTAGTTAACAGTTAGTAGTATTTTCTAAAAAATATTTTTTTACTCACCAATCAAACACTAAAAAATATTTTTCTAAAAAATATTCTCTACGTACCAATCAAACATTATAAAATATTTTTCGAAAAATATTTTTCACTCACCAACCAAACCTGAGAAAATAAGTAGAAAACCAACTTATTTTTCAGGAAAACATTTTTCAAGAAAACATTTTCGATGGAAAATATTTTCCATCATACCAAACACACCCTAATAGCATATCTCTCTTTAGGGGTGTACAAACCGAACCGTTAAGTCAAACCGAACCGATGAATTAAACCAAACCGAGGAAAAAAACTGACTTATGGTTTGGTTTGATTGGTTTGGTGTTCAAAAAAAAAATCGATCATTCTTGGTTTGGTTTGGTATTAGCAAAAATAAAATCAAACCGAACCTAAATCGAACCGACAAAATATATATATAATTTTAATTTTTTATACGTAAAAAATATTACTTATAATCTACTTTCTAATTACTTTTATAACTTTTTTATATTCAGAAAATAGATATATATTCTTGGGCCTTTAGTTATAATATTTAGGAAAAAGGACATGAACTGACTATTTTAAAAAGAAATGACCCACACTATGAAAATATGAACAATTGGAGCCAGTCGGCCCAATTTATTTCCTTTTTTTAGCCACTTGACCCAAAACCACTCTCCTTACACAATTAAGGAAATTAAATGTTCTTTATAGTTGTTACTCTTAAATCACTTTTCTTTTCTAAATATACTTTCTCAAATCTTCTTTGTTTCTCCTCTATTATGCATCGACCAATCTACTGTATTTTATGATAAATATCAAAAATTGATTTGTTATTTCTTGCATTGGAGCATTGAAAACTATGGACATGAAGCAAAAAGTAGGAAATAAAGGAAAGTTAAAATTAACGGGTAAAACGGTCAATTTTGACCTCAAAATTATTGTTAATGATGATTATTTTACAGAATCATTACATACAGGTTTGTACTTGAAGCAATGTCATAGTTTTTTAAACTTGAAGAAGAAAAAAATAAAATAATGAGGTCTCAAGGTAAGAGAAAAGTCATGTCTTGGTCCATGTTCTTCTTAGAGGCTGATTCAATCACGGTGAGTCGGAGATGTTCTTCTTAGAGGCTGACTCAATCACGATGAGTCGGAAATTTTTTGATGCATGTAAAGATTAAAAAAAAAGAATATGCCAATAGATACTCTTTTATACCATATTGATACACATTTTTCAAAAGAGAGAAGGGGAACTTTTGCATGCACATATAGTCTCTATACCCAATTGATACTCTTTTACACCAGTTTGATACACTTTTATACCACATTGATACACTTTTTTTTAAAAAAAAAGAAGGGGAACCTATGGACGTATATACAGTCTTTATACCCGTTTAATACATTTTTCTGTCACATTGATACACTTTTATACCACATTGATATACTTTTTAAAAAAGGGAGAGGGAATTCTTTGCATGCACATACAATCCCTATACTCGGTTGATAATCTTTTATACCACATTGATACACTTAACTTCAACATCAGATATCCACTGACCTCCGTATTTTATCATTATTGAAACTAAAACTGAAGTTGAAGCCATTATTTTGTATCAATTTTGAGAAAATTTACAATGGAAAAAAATTATAGGAAGCTAATTGAATGCAGATTTTTGGAGATTTTATACAAAATTTATGGAATAAGAAAGATTAATTGAAGTATCAAAAAAGGTAAAAGAATCGAGGTTTGGGAGTTTGAATGGAAAGGAAATTGTGAATGAAAAGGAAAGAAATAAAGAGAAAGTTACTTTAACGATATTTTCGATTATGTTTAAGCGTATGACAGTGAAGGTTAGCTAGTGAAATTAGTTTGTGGCTATTTATAGGGTATTAATTTTGAGTGCTATTTTTATGATAATATTTTAGTTTTAGGTGCTATTGATGTCCTTTTCCCTAATATTTATCCATTAGTAACAGATTAATACAAAACCCAATATTAATATAAAAACCTATAACGACTCTTCAATTGCTTCACTTTATATTTTACTTTCCAAGTTTTCAGAGAGTTCTCGTTATTTCCTCATCTTACTTTCATCTTACTTTTCTCATTCTCTTCATTCGTCAAGTTTTGATTTAGGTTTGTTTCTCTTCTTTCTCTTTTTTCTTGTGGAATTATGTTATAGTTAATTATTTTATGGAGTTAAATTTTTAATAAGTTGTCTCCAATTCTTCATTCTTCTTTATGCTCACATTTTATGTGATACGGGAATTCCTAGCTCGAGACCTTTCACACGAAGCCAAGCACGTGAGTTGCAACGACTCCAAACCTTCTTCACATTCTTGGCCATGTGTGAGGCCCTTGTGAGCTCATCTAAGGGCCTAGATTTAATAAAATGTAAAGAGGCCCACCAAGACCCCCCAAACCCACCCACTTAAATGCCAAGGGTAATTTGGTCTTTGTCCCTGGTTTCTAAGTGACTATATAAGCCATGTAATAGAGCTAGTTTTGCTTTAGTTCATTCCTATTATTCAAGAAACAAAGACTTGTTGACTTCTCTTTCTCATCATTTGGAGAGGCCAAAACCAAATTCTCACTAGTAGAGTGATACTAGTGTTGTATCTTGGCTAGAAACTAGGTTCTTGAGGTTCTTTGAGTTTCTCTTAGTCCAAGTAAGAACTTGGTATTAATATTTATTAGTCTTGGGGTCCTTTCTCTTGTTAGGGTTCTTAGATTAATGAATATTGTGTGTCGAGTTTTTATCTCTTTCTTTGTAAATCTTGTTAACATTGTTTTGTTGAATATAAAAGTCTAGTGAAGCCGTGTGGGGCTCTTTCGATTCACTAGCAATATTGTCTTTGTTGTTCTTGTTGTTAAACTCTCTTTTCTAGTTCAAACAAGTGTTGCAAGCCTAGTGAAGCCGTGTGTGGCCATTTTTGATTCACTAGCACTTTGTTGTCCATCTTGTTGTTTTGTGTTGGTTGGAATCTCTTGATTCACACTTAGCATTGTATCATTTGGTATCAAAACTCAAGGCTAGGTTTTGTTCTTACAAAAACAATCTTGGAAAGCTCTTACCAAAAAGTGTGTTCTTGAACATTTTGGTAAAAAAAATAGTTGTAGATCTACAAAAGTTTTACTTGTTTAGTTGTTTCTTGTGTTGGTTTCTTTCTCATCAACACAAAGGGTGTCTAAATCTAAAGTTGAGCTCAATGAAAAAGAGAATTGTGTTGTGAAAAAAAAACCCTTGGAAGTGACCATTGTGGTGTATTGTTGTTGTGTTCTTGAAGGTGTTGATGTTGTGTTCATCCTAAACTTCTCCTCATCTTATGTCTTAACTTCTATAAAGATAAATAGATCCAAAAAGGTTGTAAGACAAAATTAAAAATTGTTTATGAGAAAACTTGCCAACATCACCTTTTCAAGACTTGACAACTACTTTTCCTTAAAACAAGGAACCTTGTCTTGTGGGACTAGTGAGGTCAAACATCACCTTTTGAGTTTGAAAAAAAAAAAGAAAAAAAAAGGGGGTTTGAAAAATATTACAACACGTTATGTTTTCCATCCCAATAACAAGTCATCCATTACAAAAGATCTAAGGGGACTAAGACTTCAAGTTGATGAACTATTTCTGTGGACCTGCGGCCATTGACATGCTGCCATGTCACCCTAGTTACTATTCACGTGATAATTAAGCTCAAATTTGGATGTTATAGTTTCTAATTATTGATTCCTAGTTTCCTCTAATTGACTTGAGAACTAATTAACAAACTAGTACATTCATACTAGCTTGTTAATTAGTCACTTGAAGCCTTGTGTTCGTGTCAACGTTTGTTTGTGTGCTTTTGTCGTTTGAATACGTTGTAACTCTTGGCTCTAGTCCAATGAGAATTCTTTGAGTTTCAAA
>NW_025893840.1:0-30735 GCF_002878395.1 Capsicum annuum | reverse complement strand
GAATGTACTAGTTTGTTAATTAGTCACTTGAAGCCTTGTGTTCGTGTCAACGTTTGTTTGTGTGCTTTTGTCGTTTGAATACGTTGTAACTCTTGGCTCTAGTCCAATGAGAATTCTTTGAGTTTCAAACAAGAATCCATTCCGAGCAAGAGCATACTCATACCTTACGGATTCACGGGTTCCTAGCCAATCTACAACTCTTGTGGAACTTGAGTGTGAGTGAACCAAGAGAGTGTGAGTGATGAGAGGTATTTTAAACTAACTTGTTTGTTGCTTGTGTAGGTGATACCTTGATAATGGAGGGAACCACGTCTCAAACCGTGGATTCTAATAAAATGGAGAATATGAGGGTCACTCTTGAGGCTATGACCCGAGCTCTTGAAAGGTTGAGTACGGAAGTGGGAGCCATAAGGGGAGAAATGACAACTATTAGTGGGAGGTTAGAACAAGTGGAGAGTCAAAGGAACTCTCGTCCTTCTACTCCTCGACATATTTCGTCAAGTGGACATGATAGAAATTCTTCCACCACCGTTACTCCCAAAACATGGCCACAATTGCCAAATCCTTCACTAGCTCCACTAAATGCCGCAAGCTAAACCACTTATAACCCTCTAAACCGAGACTCCAATAGACCAACCCATTCCCAAATGTCTCAAGTTCCGCAAGAGGTACTCGGACATCAAATGCCTTCACAAAATCCGAACTCCCCCTTCCAAGCTCTACTAAACCAAAGACCACCACCTCCACAAAATCCAATTCCTCCGAATCAAGTTCCAAATGTCCAAAATCGTCCTGTCCACCTTGAGGAATATGGTAGAGAAGATTATGAATGGTATGGAGCCTTTGAGGATGCCTATATGAGAGAGGAAGAGATGAGAGGAGGTCGTGTGGATCCAAGGAGATACCGAGGGTATGGAGAAAGGGAAAACCGACACCTAGAGAGAGACGTAGGCATCAATACCATCAAATTGATCCTACCTATCTTTAAGGGTGAAAGTGATCCCGAAGTGTATCTTGCTTGGGAGTCGGCGTGTGATAAAGTGTTTCAAGTGAATAATATCTCGGAGGAGAAGAAGAGTTGTTATGCCATAACTCATTTTGAATGTTATGCTAACACTTGGTGGGAATACTTCAAGCGGTTCGGCAACGAGTTAGTAGAGGGACAACCACTATGATGGTTTCGGTTGAGGTACCTAATAAGGCAACGGTATCTTCTCGAAAGTTATCGTCATGAGTTGCTTGCTAGGTTTTACAATTTGCGACAAGGGAATCGAAATGTTATGGCATACTATGACGAGTTTCAACAACTCATGTTGAAGCTTGATCATTGGGGAGAACAAATTGGCCATGACATTATTCGGTTCAAGTGTGGGTTGAACAAAGAGATCTACACTCATTTGATGCTTCACAAGTTTGATTTCGTTGAAGGGATTTTTCAAGTGGCTCTTGAGATTGAAAAGGAGCTTAAAGAGAGGTTGTCGTTTAAGGCAAAGGGACCATCAACCTTGGGTTGACCGAGGAGCAAAGATATGGTTCAACCATCTTCGGGTTGGCCCAAAAACAAGGACCAACCTACCACTACAAGGCTGTCCGAGCCTAAAACAGTCCATAAATTTCCTCCCCGGCAAGAAGCTCACAAGTATCCTAATCCTAAAGGGTTCCAATGTTTCAAGTGCCAAGGTTGGGGACATAAAGCCAACGAATGTCCAAACCGGCGCAATGTGATCCTAAGGGAAGGGAGATTGTATTACCTTAGTGAGGAAGTGAGTCTTGAAAAAAAAGAGAATGAGGCAGAGCCTCAAGATGGAGAGAAACCCGAAAATGAGCCACATGATGATGATGATTGTGACATACTTATCCGCAAGAAGAGGAGTGCGTGATTCCAGACTTTGTAGTGAGGCGTGCCATGATTAGTAAAGCGATAGATGACCCTAGCCAACGGGAGAATTTATTCCATACTAAATGTTTTGTGAAGGAAAGTGTGTGTACAATGGTGATAGATAGTGAAAGTTGTGCGAATGTGGTTAGTGTTGCAATGGTAAACTTTTTGAAATTACCGACTACACCTCACACTAGTCTTTACAAGTTGTAATGGTTAAATGAATGCGGCGAGTTAAAGGTCACAAGGCAATGTGTGATACGTTTTAAAGTAGCCAACTACCATGATGAGGTACTTTGTGATGTGATACCAATACAAGTTTGTCACTTGTTGTTGGGAAGGCCTTGGTAATACGATAGGTCGACCAAACATGATGAAAGGTCCAAGGTATACACTTGAGAAGGATGACCGAAAGGTCGCTCTTCATCCATTATTGCCTTCTAAGTGAATGAATTATACCAAAAGATGCGGGAATTAAGGGAAAAGGGAAAGAAGGCCGAGAGTGAGCGAAAAAGAGGGGAACCCGAGAGTAAGGGAGTAGGGGAAACTGAGGGGCTCCTAATTTCTAAGGGGCAAGGAAGTGTGGTGATGATGGCTAGGAGGAAATAATTATTTGTGGATCATGACGAGGACACTCCGATGCTCCTCTTGGCTCATTGTTTTAACACTAACGCCACTAACATTTCCATTTCTCCTCATATTTCTCATGTTTTGCAAGATTGCGAGGATATCTTCCCAAAAGAATTACCGCAAGGATTGCCCCCACTTCGGGGAATTGAGCACCAAATAGATTTTATGCCGAGTTCACAATTGCCCAACAAACCGGCTTATAGGAGCAACCCGATGGATACCAAGGAATTGCAATGCCAAGTTGAGAAAGTCATCAACAAAGGATATATCAAGGAGAGTATGAGCCCTTGTGCGGTTCCGGTGCTACTAGTTCCCAATAAAGATGGTACTTGGAGTATGTGCGTTGATTGCTGAGCCATCAACAAGATAACGGTAAAATATTGTCACCCTATTCCTAGGTTAGATGATATGCTTGATGAATTGAGTGGTTCGTGTTTGTTTTCTAAAATTGATTTGAGGAGTGACTATCACCAAATTCGTATGCAGCCGAATGATGAATGGAAAACCGTCTTCAAGACCAAATTTGGTCTCTATGAATAGATGGTTATGCCATTCGGCCTAACAAACGCTTCAAGTACTTTCATGAGGCTAATGAATCATGTGATGAAGCCATTTATCAGAAAGTTTGTTGTTGTTTATTTTGATGATGTATTGGCGTATAGTAAGTCCTTAAACGAGCATGTAAAGCATTTACAATATGTGTTTGATGTCCTCCGAAAGGAGAAATTATATGCTAATCTAGAAAAATGTTCTTTTGGTGTCCATGAGGTTGTATTTCTTGGGTTTGTGGTGAGCTCAAGAGGGGTCGAAGTGGATGAATCTAAGATTGACGCCATTAAAAATTGGCCAACTCCCAAAACCGTAGGTGAAGTGAGAAGCTTCTATGGGTTGGCTAGTTTTTATAGACGTTTTGTCAATGGATTTAGCACCATTGTCGCCCCCTTGACCGAAGTGATTAAAAAGGATCGGCCTTTCAAGTGGGGAGATGAACAAGCTAAGGCCTTCGAGGACTTGAAAGCTATGCTTATCTCGCCCCCTTTGCTACAATTGCCAAATTTTGACAAGACTTTTGAGGTCGAATATGATGCAAGTAAAGTCGGCATAGGCGCGGTTTTAATGCAAGAATTGAAGCCTATTGCCTACTTTAGCAAAAAACTCAAAGGAACAACTCTAAACTACTCTACGTACGATTTAGAGTTGTATGTCTTGATTAGAGCCTTGGCTACTTGGCAACATTATTTGTGGCCTAAAGAATTCTTGATCCGAACGGATCATGAATCCTTAAAGCATCTACGGGCACAAGACAAGCTTAACCGGCGGCATGCTAAATGGATTGAATTTCTTGAAACTTTCCCTTATGTTATTCAATACAAGAAAGGTAAAGACAATGTGGTTGCCGATGCTTTGTCCCGAAAACATGTGCTTGTGTCTACTTTGTCGTCTAAGTTGATGGGGTTTGAAAGCCTCAAGTCTTTATATCCCGAGGACCCTCACTTCGCTCTTATCTATAGGGAAAGTGAAGAGTTGGAAAGAGATAGGTGGGTTATAGATAGGGGTTCCATCCCTACCAAATTTGATGGATACTTGTTTAAAGGTAGACGATTGTGTGTTCCCTCAAGTTCGTGGAAAGAATTATTTGTGAGGGAAGCACATAATGGCGGTCTAATGGGCCATTTTGGGGTCGAGAAGACCCTCGGAATTTTGGAAGAACAATTTTATTGGCCTAGAATGCACAAGGATTCAACCCCGTGGGTTGTACACCCCATTGTCCACCCCTTTGCGTGCTTGGCTTGACAAATCAATGGACTTCGTGTTGGGATTTCCGAGGACTAGAAGGGGGTGGGATAGTATTTTTGTCGTGGTGGATCGGTTTTCCAAGATGGCTCACTTTACTCCTTGTTCTAAATGTGATGATGCGCTTAGCGTAACCTCTTTGTTTGTTGATAATGTTGTAAAACTTCATGGTGTTCCGAGGACCATAGTAAGTGATAGGGATTCTAAATTCCTAAGCCATTTTTGGAAGTCCATATGGGGTAACTCGGTACTAAGTTGTTGTTTTCGACTTCATGCCACCCAAACCTTAAGAGTGAACCGCTAACCAACTGCACTAAAGGCTATAGCTGATAAAGAGAGGCGAAACTTACCCTTTATAGGCCTTGAACCATACGGGGCACGAACCCGACCCACACCCCCAACCAAGGCCAACTCGAGATAGGTGTCCACCCTTTGGGTGCCATCATTCCCCCTTTTTTTGGGAAAGGTTCGTCCTCGAACCAACGCATGGTGTAAGCGGGATTCGAACCCGTGACCTCCACTCTGATACCAAACCTTAAGAGTGAACCGCTAACCAACTGCACTAAAAGTTATAGCTGATAGAGAGAGGTACAACCCACCCTTTATAGGCCCTGAACCATACGGGGCACGAACCCGACCCACACTCCCAACCAAGGCCAAACCGAGATAGGTGTCCACCCTTTGGCACCCACAAATCGATGGCCAAACGGAAGTAGTAAATAGGACCTTAGGGTCTATGCTACGATCCTTGATTAAAGGAAAAATGACTTCTTGGGAGGAGCACTTACCGTTGATTGAGTTTGCTTATAATCGTGTTATACACTCGAGCATGGGGATGACACCCTTTGAGTGTGTATACGACATCAACCCCCTCACTCTTTTGGATTTAACCCCTTTGTCAAGTGATCTTGTGATAAGCTTAGATGGGAGCAAACGGGTCGAGGCCATGAAAAAGCTACATGAGAAGGTGAGGTTGCGGTTGGAGAAGAAAAACCAAGAAGTTGCGAGGTGAGCCAACAAAGGAAGAAGAAAGCTCATTCTTGAATCGGGAGATTGGGTGTGGGTGCACCTAAGGAAGGATAGATTCCTGTCTCAAAGGAATGTTAAGTTGATGCCACGAGGTGATGGCCCGTTCCAAGTATTAGAAAGGATCAACGACAATGCCTACAAGATTGATTTACCCCCGAAATATCAAGTGCACAACACTTTCAACGTGTGTGATCTCTTTTGGGTGGAAACGGTGGAGGATGGCAATGATCCGAATTTGAGGACAAATTCCCTTCAAGATGGAGAGGATGATACGGGAATTTCTAGCTCGAGACCTTTCACACGAAGCCAAGCACGTGAGTTGCAACGACTCCAAGCCTTCTTCACATTCTTGGCCATGTGTGAGGCCCTTGTGAGCCCATCTAAGAGCCTATATTTAATAAAATGTAAAGAGGCCCACCAAGACCCCCCAAACCCACCCACTTAAATGCCAAGGGTAATTTGGTTTTTGTCCCTGATTTCTAAGTGACTATAGAAGCCATGTAATAGGGCTAGTCTTGCTTTAGTTCATTCCTATTATTCAAGAAACAAAGACTTATAAATTTTTTACTTCCCTTTCTCATCATTTGGAGAGGTCAAAATCAAATTCTCACTAGTAGAGTGATACTAGTGTTGTATCTTGATTAGAAACTAGGTTTTTGAGGTTCTTTGAGTACTTCTTGGTCCAAGTAAGAACTTGGTATTGATATTAATTGTGCAAGGAGAGTGGTTTTGGGCCAAGTGACTAAAAAAAGAAATAAATTGGGGCGACTGACTCCAATTGTCCATATTTTCATAGTGTTGGCCATTTCTTTTTAAAATGATCAGTTTATGTCCATTTCCCTAAATATTATAATTAAAGGTCCAAGAATATATATTTATTTTCTGAATATAAAAAAGTTAAAAGTAGATTATAAGTAATATTTTTTTACGTATAAAAAATTAAAATTATATATGTATTATATAGGTTTAGATTTGATTTTATTTTATTTTTACTAATACCAAATCAAATCAAGAATGATCGATTTTTTTAACACTAAATTAATCAAACCAAATCAGTTTGACTTAACGGTTAAGTTTGTAGACCCAAACTACAACTACCACCTTTTCGTTCTCTTGCACCAAAACCCTAAACTAAAAACAACAACAAAAAAAGTGGTCTAGGTATTTGTTCAACTGCTCTTTTACTCCCTTCTTCACCAGATCTACACTCTAACTAGGTAGGCAGGCACAAAAACCCGACTGCTTTCTTGTTTGTTTTCGTTGGAATGTTGGAAAAAAATGTTCCTGTTTTTTTTTTTTGTTTTAAACAAGCTGCATTCTTATTCATTTTGAGTGGGAAAAGGTGCTGAAGTTTTGGTTAAATGAAGCTGCATTACTGCCTTCCCTTTTTTGGGTTGTTTTTGAATTTTAGATGCAAAGAAGCTGTTTTCTTTATTTGTTCATTTGACTTGTGGGGTTTTTTTTACTGGAAAATAAGTGGTTGAAGGTGCATTCTTGATTATGTTTCTTTGTTCTGAGTGGTGATTTACAGTAAGGTTCGGAGGGAATGTGACAGAAATTTGATTGAATTTCAGATAAAGAAGCAGCATTTTCTTGTGTTAGGTTTGAGAATTGAGACTTTTTGGTACTATAATTTCCCTCAGTTTTCATTGAATGTCGGTGGTGCTCTGTATAGTGCTGCTTTGTCGGTATTTTTCTTTGCTACAAAGATGATGTCTGTTGTGCTAATTTAGTTTGCTTTGTTTTTGATAATTTTAATTGGTCAGATAATTCCTCTTAAAAAACTGGTTGCAAATGGACGATCCAGTTTTAAAATCCAATGAAGACTCGGTGGAAGAGAAGCCATCTCCGCCGCAGGATTTAGTTGAACATCCACAAAGTTCAGAGTCACCAAAGCAATCATTAGCAGGGAGTGTGAAAAAGTCGAGGACGGTGAGACCAAGTTTAACAACACAAAATGGGGTTTCTGGGATTGTAAAGAAGCGAACTGGAATAACAGATGGCACTGATTCTAGTCCCAGAGGTGTCAAATCATCTCTGACAAAATCAACTGTTAGTAGCACTTCGCGATTTTCAGGAACAACTCCAGCCACAAGAAGGAGTAGCACTAGTGGTTTGCCTGACAAGCAGCCAAGGACAATAACTAAACGAGCTAGTGGGAGTGTTGGTTTGGGTACAGCTAAAAAGACCAGCTCTTTGGCAACTGATCCTATGAGGCAATCTCTTCCTGAAATGCGAAAAAGCACATTGCCATCAACCAATACTAGAACTACAACTCGATCAAGTATTTCAGAGATTAGAAGATCAGTTCCCATTTCTCCCCTTGCAAAGACTCCAAGAGCATCGGTTAGTTCAGATGCAAGCAAGCAAGAATCTGTTAAAAAGACCTCAGCTAAATTATCATCAGCATCACTTTCATCTACAAGGAAGAGTGCATCTACATCGTTGGAGAGCACTGCTAGTAGTGACTCAACTAGGAAGCTCACCACAAAGTTGTTTTCTCCAGCTGCTCGATCACCTTCAGTTTCCACTGGATCGAAGGCTGGTTCTTCGTCAAAATCATTGGACAGAAGTATTAGTTCATCCAGCAGGAAGAAAGGGGGCACTCCTGAAAGTCGTGATTCACGGCTTATTATGCTTCCTCAAGTGGAAATCAAAGCTGGCGATGATGTGGTAATAACTTGTCTCTGTATTCTTCATTCCGCGAAAAAAAGTTTCAGTTGGCATTAAACTGAAGATGAGGGAAGCCAACAGTTCATTCTACCTCTCCTAAAGCTGGATAAGTTACCTTCTCATATAAGCTGCTCCACTAGTACCCCCACCCAACCGCTTAAACTAAAGTAGCTGGCAGATGTATAATAAAAGTATAAGCCATTGATAATATGTGTATAATCATGTATAGCCATGTATAATTTATGTATACGAGCTAGAAAAAGTAAACAGTAAATACGGTTGGCTGTTTGTGTAAAAATCCCCTTAAGAATTAAGGTAAGGGTTATGACACACAAAACAAAATAATTGAAAGGGCTTAAAATGAGAGCTACTCGGTTCTCCGTTCTGAAGAATCAAGTTTTTGGTTTTAGTTCTAATGGTATGACATACACCTGCATTCCATTTTTGATCCTCGTGACCTTACTAAAAAAAAGGATCCTCATGCATTTACCTAATTCTCATAATGCATGCTATGTCTATAGAATTCCATAAAACCCCGTTAGCATCCCTGTGTATATTATGCATCACATGTTGGAGTTGATTAGTGATGTAATCCATGTTACAAGTTATAGAAGCATTTTGTATAGACAGTCAGGGTATTTCTGTTCTGTTCTCTTTTCTCTTCTCTTTCTGGGCGCAATGACACCACTTCCTTCAGTGCTGATTTTTTTTATTTTGAGATCTCTAATACTTACCTCTTAAAAAGAAAGAATTCCATAAATCCCAATTAGTTGTCCCTTCTTTTTTTTTTTTTTTTTTTAAATTGAGCCGCGGGTCTATTGGAAACAACCTCTCTATCCCACCTCTGAGGTAGTGCTATGGACTGCATATGCTTACCCTCCTCAGACCCCACACCCCACTTTGTGGAATATACTGGGTATGTTTTTCTTTTTTCTTCTTAAGTTAAACCTCTATCTAACTTTAGTTATTGCAGACACTTTGACACACAAATTCCACTTATCTGCAGTGATTGGTTCTTCTACCTATCGAATTGAAAAGGACAGTATCTTTTATGCTAGTTATGCTTTTGAATTATACATTTTAACAGAAAAGCTTTAAATTACATACTCAAGTGCACACTATTTTCAATTGCTTTTGCTAGAGTATACATTAAGTTTCTTTTGCTTTGAATTATACCACTTCACCTAAGAGCTTCTAAATTTTCCATAAATTCATCTGATACTATTTTTCTCAGAGGAGAGAAGGTTTTCTTTGATTGTCTTCTATTGACTATTATGATTGTGGGGCTCTTCTCTTGTGGAAAGTAGTGTTTGATTTACTTGTTTAGTCATCTGTAAACTTGACTGTATCTTATGTTTGATGCTCTCTAATGTGTAGTTAGATGCTCTCTAATGTAATTAGATGATCTCAAATGTAATGTAAATCCTCTTGTTGATATATAAATGATTCTCGGGCTATCTATTTGTGGCATTTCTCTGCCTATCAAAATACCTAGCAATACAAAGTCAACATCACTGTCAAAGTATAGGATAAGTAAATGATATATTCATGCAAGAATATAAACTGAGATTACGGAAAATAATGTACTTGTAAGCGCTTACTACGTGCAAAGAGAGATTGTTTGGGTCTTTGGTTGGTCTTTTATGTTTGTCGAGCTAACTATCCTTGTGAGAATTTTATGTTGGTAAGTATTCTTAAAAAATACACAAGCATATTTTGCAGATTTACTTACTTCAATAGTTCAATGCTAATATTTTACTGCTGTTTGTGATTTGTTCTGTGTGATGTGTGATTTCCTTAAAAGGTCCTCCATTTTGTGTATAGAATCTTATTTCTCCATTTTGCTTCAGTTGAAACTCTTTTGGTTACGACATATGCTATATTCCCTATGTTCGTTAGACAAATGGTTCTTTAGCAATCTTACAAACTATTGAACCTCTTTCCCTTCATTTTTCATCAAGCGCTTGGATCTGAGGGGCCACCGAATACGTAGTCTCAACAATGGTGGGCTGAACTTGTCTCCAACTTTAGAGGTAAGTAACAGTGATTCCGTTTTTATTTAACGAATCCCATTTGGCCTCCAAGAGTGCTGCTATCTTTGACAAGGTTTAACTACAAAATTGAGATTTCATACAGTGTTATGTGGGTATAATAATGCATTATAATAAAAGATAATAAACAAAATTCCATTTTTTGCAGTTTGTTTACCTCAGGGATAATCTCTTATCAGTGTTGGATGGTGTTGAGATACTGACTAGGGTGAAGGTCAGGTTTCTTTGTATATTCTTGTACATCTTAAAAAGTATATTTCTTCAAATTCTAAACTTCGACTTTACTTGCTAAAATTATGTGATTCTCTAGTTATTTTCACTCATAGAAATCTGCTATGATTATATTTCTCTGTTTAGGTTCTTGATTTGAGCTTCAATGATTTCAAAGGTCCTGGATTTGAACCACTTGAGAATTGCAAAGCCCTTCAGGTCAGCACTTTTCTTGATGTCTTTTTTATTCCAAAAACTTGCATGCCTGACAACGGTTACTCTTTCATTGATAAGGCTCTGAAATAATTTGTAATTCTTGTCCAACTTTTTGACCTTATAGCAACTCTATCTTGCTGGAAATCAAATTACATCACTCATAAGTCTTCCAGAGCTTCCCAACTTAGAAGTAAGTCACAACAGTTTTCATACTCACAACAGTTTTCACTCTCCACGTTCAATGCCTACTCTAGCTTATTGTTTTTTCCGTGACTGTTAAATTTCAGTTCCTATCCGTTGCTCAGAATAAGTTAAAATCTCTTTCAATGGCTAGTCAGCCTCGGTTACAGGTTAATCTCTGACTTTCATCTTTTGTTACTTCTTGCTGCTTGTATGGTTAGAACCTATATTACACACATATTTTTTTATAGGTCTTAGCTGCTAGCAAGAACAAAATCTCTACACTGAAAGGATTCCCTTATTTACCTTCTCTTGAGGTTAGTAATGAACATCTAGTCAATTTCTGATTATTGTTAAATGTGTTTGTAAATGATGGTCTTCATGTTTCTATTTTGTGAAGGAGTGAATTTTATTGTTGTTTGTAGTGGTGGCAAGTGGCTATGCACACAATGCATGTTCCTGATTAGACAAACTATTCAAATGAGTTACAACATTAAAAAGTTTTAAGGGGTCATAACTGGGTAATCCAATAAAGTTACTGTGTTTAACAGGTAAATTGATTAACACATTTATGAAAATAAACAGATGCCAACCAGATAAACTCTGTCTCCACTCTTCTTAAATAAAATGAACTTTAGACAATGAGTTTCATTTTTTTTGTTTATTGTTGCTTCTCATAGAATCATTGAACTTCTAGCATTAACAGCATACATATTACCAAGGGAATCCTTCGCCCTATATCACTAGAAGTGCTACTGGTTATAATGATCCATATAAAACAGCTGCATAGTCCAATATCATCGTAGCATCCCATTCCATTTATTTGCTATTTTTATTTGTTCTGATTAATCAAAATTACTCTTTATGCCTTGTAGTTTGAATTACTAGATTTTTTTATTTCTTATTTGATTCTCCATATCTACTGAAAAAATCAAATCAATGACGGAAAAGCGAAACATATAGGCATATTCAAAAGATCACACATTCATCTGTTTGCTGTTATTTCTTTTTGCTTGCACTCTCTCCTTTTGGCTTTTATTGAAGAGGGAAAGATAGAGCCAACAAGGGTGAACTATAGACAGAAATAGTATATCCTTCTGCCTTCTTGATTATTCTACTTACGTGGTCCGAGTCTCTCAGATGCCTCAACATATTTCTGAAAAAAAAAAGCTATCTATGGTTGATGGGTTCTGGATGTAATAAAACTATAAGTAAGCGTAATGTTTGCTTAATTCGCTCACGTTAGACTGGTGACTGGTCATAGCACAAAATAAAAGAGATCCTGATAGCTATAATCTGCACCACGGTAGAAGTGTTAAACTAAGCTTACAGTTACATTAACGTTATGTGGCTGATTAAGGCCTTGTTTATGAATAAAATACATTTACTTGATAAAATAAAAAAGAAGAAAGAAAAAAAGTTGCCAGTTTCCAAAAAAAAAAAAAAGGAAAGAAAAGAAAAGGTTACAGTAGCATCACTTATTTATGACATGGAATAGCTGAATAGCAAACCTTTTACTTGTCATCGTCTTTAAATTCTTTTTTTTTTGGATCTTGACTTGATTCAGTAGATTACTGATAACTCATAAAATGATAAGAGGACATGAAAAGCTCTCTCCATTTGAGTGCAAGGATGTTTATTGAGTTTGCCTGAGTATTTTTTTTTTCCATGACGATCTGCAGCATTTACGTGTGGAGGAGAATCCTATCCTTGAGATGCCTCACATAGAGGCAGCTTCCATTTTGCTTGTGGGTCCTACTTTAAAGAAGTTCAATGATAGAGGTACAACACTTATTTTTCCAATGGTAGCTGCATCCTTTGATTTCTGTTGAATATGATTTCTCATTCATAGTATAGCTTGTTTCCTTCTAAAGGAAATTATATGGTTATTTAGTTACTACAGTTTTACAATCTGATTCTGCAAATTCCTCTCATATAACTTGATACCTTCTGATGCAATATCTGCTTTCAGATCTCTCCCGTGATGAGCTAGCACTAGCTAAACGCTATCCTTCTCACACTCCTGTGTGCATCAGAGGTGGTTGGGAGTTTTGTCGTCCAGAACAAGCCGTTGGTGAGTTTTCAAGGAACTACTGCTATTTTATTGGCCGATTCAGTGATAATCTCGCTCTGCATATTTTTTCATGTTGAAAAAGTTTACTAAGTTCCTTAAGTAGTGTTAGTTGAATGGATACAAGATGTGCAAAATTTTCTTGTTGAGCTCGGTGATATACTGTGTTGTATACCCCAAGTCACCAAGATAGGTTTGGTACATATCTACGCTTAGAGTTAAACTTTGACTAGTCTATTGAGATTCGATTAGCATCTGTTACTGTTAGGAGCTAGTCTTCTTGTGGGATCCAGTCTTAATTCATGTGAAGACGCACGGTGTTTGATAAAGTAGGCGTGAAATTATTTTTGTTTTTGGTTTCTTCCTTTGTTCACATTATAAAATTCTGCTGTTAAGAGGCAAGTAAAGGTTTAGAGAAGTGTCGAGCGGAGATATAAACAAAAGGTTAGAGTCAATAGGAGAGAGAATCCAACTTCTCTCTTCAAAAATAAATTGGAGTGATCTCCAGCGACATTGGGATATTTTAGCATAAATTCTTTGACAAAATCCAGCACATGCAGGGAATTTAGATGTCTGATATTTTTGATCTGTTAATATAGTTGTAAGATTTTACCATAATGCTATGCTGCAAGGGTGATTCACAATTCACATGACTGCATCCATGGAGTTGTCTGTATTGTGCCATTTAGATTTATGCTCCTACTGTTTTGATGCATTCCCACAATTATTTACCGCTCTGTGATGCTCACTGTGCCTCCTACTCTGTTCCAGAAGGGCATTTCCTACCGATATACATTCTTCAGAAAACTTGCCTTTTTTGTTTGTGTTTCTTCTATCAATGTGGATAGCTGTTTGGAGCTTGAAGAGAACATATGTTGGTGCTGCTGGACTTAACTTGATCGGCATTAGTTCAGTAACACAATTATAGTATTTGATGTTTGAAAAGCAGGAGAGTACAGGAATAAGTCAAATGAAGCTAGAGCTAGAGGGTAACCTCACATGATGTATTCTCGGTAGTTTTTGGAATATGTCAGAATAGAAAAGGGCTTGAAGGAATTAGATGACACATATCAACACAATGTTAATTTTGTGTACTCTTGGAGCATAATGCCACTCACTTGTGGCATAGATGATTTGATGGGATTCTTGGGATGTTACTTTTCTTTGTAGTGCTCTTGCAGTCTAGTACTTGTATACCGGGAATTTTCCACTTTTTGTTTATTTATAGAAGGGATCTTACACAAATTGTTGGTTGGATTTACTGTTTACTTTTCCAGCAGGTATGCATAGATTATAAACTAATAATGTCTGGTTATACACATATTGTGTTATGATCCATTGCAAAGTCCCACATCGGTACTACAAAGTATTGGTGTGGGATATTTATAACCTTGGGCTCTCCCACCTCAATAGCTAGCTTTTGGGGTGTGGTTCTCCTAAGGTTGTAACAGTGGTATCAAAGCCACCCATCACCTTCGCGCCCACTGTGCCTGGGATGGTGACGCCGGTATGGTAGTGTTCGGCCGGGGCTAGCAATGTTTAGCGCACATCCATCGAGGCACCTTGGCACCTAACTCGAAAAGGGCTACCTGAGAAAGAGCTACCTACATAAGTAGAGTGAAAGCTACCCAGAGTGGAGCCGTCGAGGACGACGGATGCGGAGCGTGGTGGTTATGATCCATTGCAAAGTCCCACATCGGTACTACAAAGTGTTGGTGTGGAGTATTTGTAACCTTGGGCTCTCCCACCTTGATAGCTAGCTTTTGGGGTGTGGTTCTCCTAAGGTTGTAACATATTGTAGATGGAGTATATATATACATCACCCCTTTTTTAGTTTAAACTGTTGAGTGGGCAACTACTTAAGGTAATTCTTCTTTCTGCATAAAATATAGGTACACAAAAAAGAGTGAAGTATTCTTGATGTGTGCTTGGTTTCAAAAATACTTTCTTAGTTGAGTTTCGTCTGTGTACAGTTGAGAATGCGCTATACCTTATTAGGTTATCATCTTATAATTTTGCATAATGGAGAAATTGATGTCTTCCTAGTTCTCTCAGATAAAACACAATGTGTACGGCAACTGATTTTCTTTCTTTCAGTTTTAACTTTTTTAAATCTTTGCTGTACTTTTTCTTTTTTGGGATAACCATGGTGTCCGGGCCAGCGTATCTCGACTAATTCATTTTTCTAATACTTCTAACTTCTCTCTTCTGCAGATTCAACTTTTCACTTTCTGCTTGAGCAATGGAAGGAACAACTTCCTCAAGGATTCCTGCTCAAAGAAGCCTTTATACACCAGCCAGTTGAGGAAGATGCTTGCTATTGCCACTTCAATTTTGTTATGGATGAAACTGAGAGTACTGATACAGACGTAAACTTGAAATACCAATGGTTTATAGGAGACAGAACTCCATCAAACTTTTTAGAAATACATGGTGCAATGAGGGAGGTAATATATTTCAGCTACTCTATTTTAGGTTCTGTGTTTCTATATACATGAGACATCATTATGCAATTTTAGTTTTTATGATCAGCTCTATTGGCCAAAGCATGAAGACATTGGTAGAATCTTGAAAGTTGAGTGTACCCCGAAGCTGGGAGAGACGGAATATCCCACTATTTTTTCAATATCTTCACCAGTCTCACCTGGTATGGTTAATTTTTTTTTTTGTTCTTCTTTTGATGTATGTCGGAAATAAAAACAATGATGCAGTTATAGGAAAAAAGTTGATGTTGAAATGACTACTCCCTCTGTCGTTGAGATATTTGAAATTTACGGAAGGTTGAAAAAATGAATTTCGTTTGATATAAAACTTTTCTTTCCCTAAAAAAAAATTATTTGGGAAAGGAAACAGTTTTATCTTTTGGTATAGCATTTTCTGTTTATATTCTAACTATAGAAGATTGTGATTTATAATACTTTTATGTAGTTTTCCTAGATAAATATGTAGAAGTGTTATTTAATAATAAAAGAAGAAATTGATATAGATTGTCAAATTCACGTTGGAAATTAGATCCTTTGACCCTTCATCAGATCTGTACTTTGTTATTATTTTTGAGACGGTGGGAATAGTTGAGTTGCAAATATATGTTTTGAGGAATTTATTCAATTTCCAAATTTGCAGACCTATTTGCTTGCTAATGTATGCTACGTCCAATATCACCTAGGAAGATTGTTAAGTGCTTGGCGATGTTAAGTATCAAACTGGGATTATTGAGAATCCTGCTGGTCCTTATGCTTTTTATCCGTTCTGGTCCAACTAACACGACTAGGGGGCTGC
Organism: Capsicum annuum; assembly: GCF_002878395.1. Classification (NCBI taxonomy): domain Eukaryota; kingdom Viridiplantae; phylum Streptophyta; class Magnoliopsida; order Solanales; family Solanaceae; genus Capsicum; species Capsicum annuum. Next base: position 14,723 of record NW_025893840.1, on the reverse strand, counting down.
TAAGGTGCTACATGTTACATATGTCTTAGCAGAATGTGAAGAAAAGAGAAGAAAACAAGATAAGACCCATTTGAGAGATTTTAAAGCACTTGTTAACTGCAGCTATTTGTCAGGAAAAAATGTGTATTTCATATCATTAAGAACCAAATCAAGTATGCAAAGAGATAAAGTTCTGAATTCTTTTTGGTAAGTAACAGTAACAGCTAAAAAAAAAGCTGAAATTTTAAATTAGCTGGAGAAAGTATATCCAATCTTGTATTGATGTTTTAAGAAAGATGCACTATCTCTTGCCTCTATCATCTGCAATGGCTGGTGTTTCTGCTGAAGTCTTTTTATTTGCATTTCTTACTGTTAGTTAACGTCTCTTGGTTTTCTATGGGCCGTCAGTTATATCATCTTTCGTTCTGTTTCTTGTTCCTTTTTTTATTTTGTATTTTTTTGTAAAGGAACTGGACATCCAAAAGTATTGAAGATTGAAGTGTGTGGCGATTTGTTAGAAGGAAACATAATTCGAGGCCATGCAGAAATTGCATGGTGCGGTGGAACCCCAGGGAAAAGCATTTCTAGGTGAGATGATCATCTTAAATGTCATTTGTCAGATTTTGAAGATCTTAATTTTGCTCAAATCTTATCCACCACTGATATGAAGGAGTAACTTTATGGCTTAACCTTTCAGTTGGTTAAGGAAAAGATGGAACAGCAGTCCAGTGGTTATTGTTGGTGCCGAAGAAGAGGAATATCAGCTGACTCTTGATGATGTTGATTCGTGTTTGGTGTTTATGTATACCCCTATGACAGAAGAAGGTGCCAAAGGAGAACCTCAATATGCTATAACGGATTATGTGAAAGCAGGTAAGGAGTTTGGATTCATTTGTTCTTGGGTCATTAGATTCTAGGGAGGCTGCAATATGACCACCAATGATTTAATATGGAAGAACTGTGCATTCTTCATTAAGGAAAAGTTGAAGTTCAGCCATAAAATATAGAACATGCTTTACTTCTATGTCATTTATATTTGAGCTTCGCAATGACATTCTACATAGGTGTCTATGCATGTTAAGATGGTAGCTTGATCGGCTAAATAACTTTCTCTTAATATGACGATATATCATAATTGCGCCAACTTCTATCTAAGTTATAAAATCAGAGGCAGCGGGTTCTGGGATTCATATTACCTATTTTCTTCAGCGCATTTTGGTCTATATTCCTAAGCAGTCTTTCTTGAAGACTTGAACTAGTTTCATTGGTAACTACCTGATGGTAGGATGGTCACTTAGTTAGAATTTTGGGTTGACAGCTCCCCCATCAGTGAGTGATGTACAAATTTCTGGAGATTTCGTTGAAGGGAACACCATAAGAGGAGTTGGGAAATATTTTGGAGGAAGAGAAGGACCCAGCAAGTTCAAGTGGTTGCGTGAAGATAAGGATACAGGGTAAGTTGTCTTGTTCTCTTCCCAGATAGTTGAGCGTATTAATTGGTTAAAAAAATAGTTTTTAGCAATATTTAGTTCTTCGTGAAGACTACTGTGGGTTGATTTCCGCTTTGTTACCTGGGTGATCTTGTTTTATGTCTTTTAACATGCCTTATATCCTTTCTTTGGCTTCCGCTGTGGAGACAGGGAACTCATGCTGGCATCATCTGGTATGAATGAATATACTTTGACAAAAGAGGATGTTGGCCGGTGCTTGGCTTTTGTTTATGTACCCGTGAATTTTGAAGGTCTGATATTTTGAAATTTCATTCCATCTGTTTTACTGTCCATGAGTTTGTAACATCTGATTGTGCTTTGCAGGACAGGAGGGCAAATCTGTATCTATTGCGTCGCAGAAAGTCAAGCAAGGTTTGCTATTCTGTTGTCTCATATCTTAGCATCCTGAGTTTGTTTCATAGTGAACCTTCTGTTAGGGATGGAGTTAACATTTTTGTCGAAACATTTCATCATATGGCCTTCTTTTCGTGAAAGTCTCCATGAGCATAATGCCATAGCTCTACACATCACAGCTTGTAGAATCTAGTCCACTGATCAATATTCTAAACAGATGTTATTGGAGTAACTTAGCATCATGAGTTTGTTTCATCGACTGAACCGTTTGTTAGGGAAGGAGTTCACATTGACATAGGATGGGACGTATAGGTATGTTGGTCATAGTTTCCTTTATAAGGTTAATAATTGTCTTAATAATGGAAAAATCCCCTATATAAGAGAAGTATACCAAAAATAAGATTATACAAAATATGGACAAATTTTTTATTATACGTCATAGAACTGACATAAGTTGTTGTGAGACACTTTTTTTTTTTTTGGGCAAGTGGCCCTTTGTGGGTCCACCCTAAGAAAACTCTCAACTTTCTTTCTACTCTACCACCTCCTACGGTGTCACATGCTGGATAGGTTTGCTGAAGACGAACTATACATGCCATACTTGATAGACCAAAATGCATATGTAACTTCTTCAAAATCTGATATAATTTTGGCTATAAGTTATCAGTATTCTGCACGGTGAAACAATTCGGGTCTGTGGATCTTATTGTTTTCATTTTTTAATATCTAAATTACTGTTCCAGCTCCTCCTCAAGTGACAAATGCAAAGATAATTGGCGAACTAAAGGAGGGCAGTAAAATAACGGTTACTGGTATCGTTACTGGAGGAACTGAAGGAGCCAGCAGAGTTCAGTGGTTTAAAACAAGTTCATCAACATTTGAGGATGAGAGCTATCTTGATGCGTTAAGTACATCCAAAATTGCAAAGGTAATAGATGTTAAGTTGAGCTTTTATAATTTCAGTTCCTATGTGTGGTGCATCAAATCAATAACCGTTAATTAGTCATAAAAAATGATGCATGAAATCAGTAAATATCTGTTTTCTCCAGGCATTCCGCATTCCCTTAGGAGCTGTTGGCTACTACATTGTTGCAAAATTTACTCCAATGACTCCAGATGGCGAAGCTGGTGAACCAGTATATGCCATTTCTGAAAGAGCTGCAGAGAGTAAGTGTAGTACATTGAAATTTCCTCTGTTACTTTGTGCAGTTGTTCTTAACTTTAAATAATCAGTCAACATGGATGTATTTTCAACATGGATGTTTTTTTTGCAGCTCTACCTCCCAACCTCAACTTTTTAACTCTCACTGGTGATTATGCCGAAGGTGGAATAGTGACCGCATCTTATGGATATATCGGGGGTCATGAGGGAAAAAGTATTTACAATTGGTATCTTCACGAGGTAGAATGACTTCTTGTCTCAGCATGACTTTAGGCATTGTATTCTCTAGATTCTTTTCAGAGACCTAGCCTGACTGCAGAGAGAAAAATAACTGATCATGTTTATGCCTACTCTCTTGGATTGGTAAGCTTTAAGGCACCCAATGATGGATGGTGCTGAAATGAGAATATTCTCCAAAGCAGACTAGCAGAGTATCCTGTAGTCAGTTCAACTTCGAATATAGAAACACCAGGATGTTATCAAATTCAAGTAACAACCGAGGAAGTAAATCTTGGATGATCATTTATCTATGAGTGATTCGCTTTGTCTAAGCATGCGATGATTCTCAACTTCCATAAGGAAACAGAATGAAAAGAAAAAAACAAGAAACAAAAGTGAAGAAACATTAACAGTGACTTGTCATATGAGGGATGCGGAATGCTGAGAATGTAAAGTAAAAGAAAAATTGAATCTATTGTTGCTTCGTACACAACCACAACAACAATAACAACATCCCCAATAAATTCCCACAAAGTGGGGTCTGGGGAGAGTAAAATGTACACAGTCCGTACCACTACCTCAGAAGTGAGGTAGAGAGGTGTTTCCAAAAGACCCCTAGTTCAAGACAAAAACATTTTAGAGAAGGACATAATATAAGAACAAGAAATAATAGGTAGAAACAAACAACAGATAATAACAAAAATAAGCCTATCCCAAAGTAGTACTGCACTCGACCTATCTGAAACAACAAACATCACCAAAACACCAAGACCATGACACTACAAACAAAGAACTACAACAACTAGCACGGATAACAAGGCAAAGCACACTTACCTACTAGCAGAGACACACTCCTACCTTCTACCCATCTACCTTAATTCGTGAACTCCACACCTTCCTATCTGGGGTCACAACTGATGCAAATTATATTTTGAGTTGTATTGTATGAAAGCATGTGTACTCCATAATTTATGCCGCTGTAATGAAATAGTACCTGTTACTGTTTCAACATAGTGACTGTTATGAAGAAAAGAACATTTTTGTCTCGCTATTTGAAGAACTCTTAATACATAATTTTGGTGCATGGGTTATCATTACGTCTTAATTACTGAAGTTGTGCACGTGTCATGGATGACACTGTTGGTTTTATACAAATTAAAAACTTGAGTGAAGAGACTGTCTTTGTGAATACCGTGAGCTCATCCATGCTTATTATAGTTTCTTAAATTTTAAGGTAGTTATGGCCCTATGGCGATAACATTAATAGTTAACAGCAATTCGTAGATTGCATGATAGTAGTATTTTAACTTTTTTTTAAACAGTAATATGCCATTCTTTTATTGTTTTTTAGCTATTAATGATTGGTTCTTCTTACTGCAGGTTGAAAATGATTCAGGTGCTATGGTATCTGAGTTTTCGGGCCTCCTTCAATATCGTATTTCCAAAGATGCAATCGGTAAATTCATATCTGTCAAATGTACCCCAGTTCGTGATGATGGGACAGTGGGCGAACCAAGAACATATATGGGACAGGAGCGTGTTCGCCCAGGTAATGATACATTTCCACTCATTGGGATGAATTTTAAGAATTATTATGATTTTTAGATTTCTGTAGATATCCTAGTAGCGTACATTATTCTTACTGCTTGCAGATGGTCGCAGAGCTTGCTGCAGTTCTTGGTTTTAATATATTTTCTTGTTCACAGAGCTCCACATTTAAAGCATAAGCCTAGCTATAATCCTTATATGTTTTAATTGCTTAGAACTTATGCACACCACTTCCTGGGTGCCACAAAATTTAATTTGCTGTGTTTCTCACAAAAAAGCCTACTAGTGTTTTAGGTTTTATGCCCGAACAATCTCAGATTGTATAAAGTGTACTTCTAACGTTCTTGGAAAAGTGGGACCAGATTCCTCTTAAAAGATGCTATGGACATGACCAACTATTGTGCTCTTGGGATTAAGTAATGAAATTCAGGTTCTGCTGTTATTACCTAGTTTTAGGAAGAGAGCTAGAAAGGTTCTGTTGCAAATACTTAGCAAAGTCTGTATCCTCTCTTCAAAGCCTTATTGCATTTTTTCTTTTCCAACAAGCACGACACAATTAATTACTCTGATGCTGTTCAAGGTTCACAAGAACAATATGGGTGCAGAAATCTTATGCTGCTTTTTGATGGGCTTTGATTTCATTTAGTAGTTGTAACCTAATATTTTCTTATTGAGTTAGCCGTTAAAAAATAATCTTATTATGATCTTGCATGATCTAGGAACCCCAAGATTGCTTTCTCTACGAGTAGCCGGAACTGCAGTTGAAGGCACCACACTAAGTGTTGAGAAGAAATACTGGGGCGGTGAAGAGGGAGATTCATTTTACCGCTGGTTCCGGGTACCTAAATGTGTATTTAAACGATTAATTCTCTTTACAGCCAATACTTTGAGAGCTCTATGTTTCCTATAAGGCCCTAAAGTATTCCAAGTACTTTGATAAAGTGGTGGATTGAGATTTTGAATTTTTCTCTCAGTAGGGAGAAAGTGTGGACTTATAATGGTGACACTAGCTAACTATTATGAATGCGACTGTGCAGACTAGTTCAAGTGGAACAAATATAGAAGTCAATGATGCAATGACTTCCTCATACAAGCTCTCTATTGACGATATTGGATCGTTTATATCTGTGTCCTGTGAACCTGTTCGAAATGATTGGGCTCGTGGTCCTATTGTTATCTCAGAACAAGTTGGACCTATTGTTCCAGGTATTTCCAAATGAACCTCCGCATGTGAATAGGTTAACATAAATTATTATTAGTTTCTCAACTTCTAAATTGGTTGATTTCACACACGCACACCATTTTTTTTTTTTTAAAATTCAAAATGATACTTAAGTATGAGTTATAACTTTTATCTGAAACCCTTTACTGCAGGGCCACCGACTTGTCATTCACTTGAATTTCAAGGATCTTTGATTGAAGGAGGTTGTATGAGCTTCGTTGCGTCTTATAGTGGAGGGTACAGTTACATATTAAAATCATCCATCGATAACTTTAGTTTCTACATTCATTTTGTTTAGGTTTGAAGTTGAAAGTGTTCATGTGCAGGGAGAAAGGAGAGTGCCTACATGAATGGTTTAGAGTGAATCATAATGGTGTCAAAGAGAAAATAAGCTCTGATGGTAGGGCCATATATTGTCATAGTTTATGATAAGGGTGCAAAAACTTGTTGAGTAAATCAGTTTTTTCGGCAGAGTTTCTGGATTTGACTATTGAGGATGTGGGTAAATGCATAGAGCTTATTTATACGCCCATCCGCAAAGATGCATTAAAAGGAAGATGTAGGAGCATAATATCTTGCCCAGTAGCTCCTGGTATGTCATTTGCTCCTACATAATCTTTTGCTAGTAAAGGCACTTTCGGTGCTAATCATGTTGTTGCATAATGAGAAATTGATTATTTCATTAGTAGCCAGGCACTTTTTTCTTTGCAACACTTGGGTATGCAAGTGTGTGAAAGATAAGTGAAGGCATCAGTCTTGGCATTGTTATAGCCTATAGGTATCCCAACAAAATTGAAAAGTGTACTTACACACTGTTTGAGTGGTGTTTTTTCATGAAATGGTATGGTATGGTTACTAGGACAATCATGTTTGTTCCTTAAAATGTATGGTATGGTTTAATTTCATGGTTTGATAACCATGAAAACCCTCACTTTATGTAACCACTGATTTGGTGGTATCCCATGTTTTTTTTTTTTTTTTTTTCAATTATGCCCTTACTTAATATTATATAATATTATTTTATCCTTCACCCTATATTATTTAAGTCCACCTCCTACCTCGAGCCCCTCCCAGCTCCCACCTCCACCCCCGAAAAAAATATTTTTAAAATAAAAATTATTTTAGAAAATTTTAAAATTTATTCTTATCCCATCCCTATCCTGACTCCACTACCCCCAACCCATTTTTTTTAAAATTTATTTTTTAAAAAAACTTCAAAACTTTTCTTACCCCAACCTCACCCACCCCATCCTTCCCCCACCACCTACCAGCACCAATTTTCTTACTTTTTAAATTTATTTTAAATTTTTTTTTAAAAATCTATTACTCCACTCTTACTCCTTATCAGCCCCCCTCCCCCACAATTTTTTTAATGTATTTTTAAAAAGAATTTAAATTTTGTTTCTTACTCATCACGTACTCCGACTTCGACCCCTCCCCCACTCTACTACCCCCTCCATCAAAATATTTTTTAAAAAAATCATAATTTTTCTTACCCCACCCCCTTATCCTATTCGTTCTCATTGTTTTGTGTTAAATATATACAAATGTTTTCAGAAAATATTTTTCTATTTGTGTAACAGACACAAGAAAGTAAGTAAGAAATAATTTAATTTCCTAATTTTTTTTTTTTCTGGGATTTCATATCGAACACACCCGTAGCATACACAAAATATGCATTTCAATTTTGTTCTTATCATTGATGGTCACGTCTCAGAACACCAAAAGAAAATGAAATTTGTTACTATAAAAAATGAATCCAATTACATTTAGATTGATCTACTTTCTTATTGATTTTGTTAGAGTTTACATGAATTTTAACAACTTATATATTTACATGGCAGAATTTGTGACAAATTAGCAAGAAGAAAAATATTTTATTAATAATTATTGATAAATTAACATTTGTAGCAATTAAGGGCATTTTAGTAAACTCTCACAAAGTGGGGTACGATACAATATCATATCGTCAAATTAAACAATAAAACTGTTATTAAACAATACAGTCCATCCAAACATTGTATTGTACTGTTTAATACCATACCATACAGTACCGTACATTATGAAACCATAGCAAACCACCATCCAAACAAGCACTTAGAGAGTTCAGGTATTGATGTATGTATTTGTTCTACTATTTGGATCACTAGTCTCTACTTATTCTGCCACTAATGACTTATCAATAATTTTTGTCAAGTTCTTCACACATTTGGATTCTGCTTCTTTTCTATGCAATCAATCACATGAGTTGCTTCCCTTCTAGTGAAACCCCAGCAGGATCGTGCTGACCAAATAACATACAACAACATACCTAGTATATTTCTACAAAGTGGGTTCCGGGGAGGACAGAATGTACCCAGTCCATACCACTACCTCAGAGGTGAGGTAGAGAGGCTGTTTCCTATAGACCTCCGGCTCGAGACCAAACAACATAGGAAAAGACATAATATAAGAACAAGAAACAAAAGGTTGTAACAAAACAACAGACAGTAACAAAACATATCTTTGATTATTCTTGATCCCGGAATGACATTAGAAGATTAACTAGAATACACAATTTCTCAAATGTTCTAAATTTTAATGGATTTTTATTTTTCACGAACTTTTAACGGCTTACCGTACTTATTTTGTTGTGTTGCTCATGGATTTTTATTTTTCACGAACTTTTAACAGCTTGCCGTACTTATTTTGTTGTGTTGCTCCATGCAGTTAGCCTCTGTTGTTACACTGATTGACTTTGTGCTTTTTTGTCTGTTGTCAATTTCATTCGTATGAAGTATTTCTAACTGATATTGACCTTGTATTGAGATAGGGGACCCAATTGGTGTCGAACTGTCAATTTCTGAATGCTGTGAGGGCGAGACAATAGTTCCCAAGCAGAGATACTTTGGAGGACAAGAAGGTGATGGTGAATATGTTTGGTATAGAAGTAAGAATAAGCTTCATGAATCTGCTCTGCTGAACTTGCCTAGCGTTACAGAGGATGTACATATTTGTGCAAATACTTTGTAAGTCTTGTTAAGAGTAATAATTAATAACTTTGCCTACTTGTTGAATGAAACTCAAAAGAACACATCTCAAGTTTGTTTATTGTTGTAGTAGTCCTTTTTGAATATGTATTTAATAGAATGTCTTTTTTTTTTTTCTGGAACTGGTATTTACCAGAACATATAAGCCATCGCTTGAAGATGTGGGGGCATATTTGGCATTATATTGGCTGCCAATCCGCATAGACGGTAAATCTGGGAACCCAATAGCATCAGTTAGCGAGTCTCCAGTCTCCCCAGGTAGGCCTTTATTCCCACTCCTGAATAATATATATCTCTCTTGCAGTGAAATTATTGACTCTTTAGTATGAGATAGTATATTCTATTTTGGAGTTTTCAATTCAGGGGTGCTGTTGGAATTCTACCTGATATTCAGTATATAAAGTTTGCTTATTTTAAAGAGTTGTACTGAAGATGTCGTGTGAAATATGTGGCAGCTTTTCCTGTAGTTTCTAATGTTCATGCAAAGGAGCTCTCGTCCAGTATTTACCTTGGGGAAGGAGAGTACTTTGGTGGTCATGAAGGATCAAGCTTGTTTAGCTGGTACAGAGAAACTGATGGGGAAACAATCACTCTCATTGATGGAGCATGTTCTAAAACTTATCAAGTTGTAGATGACGATTACAATTGTCGTTTACTTTTCGGGTAACAGCTTCTTTAACTTTTTGGCTGGCTTTTGAAGTGTTTTGTTGTGAGATAGAGAGGTACAGTAGTTGATGCTTTATTGCAGATTAATTTTTGGTCCTCCAACATGGTGTCTCGTCTGTTTTTTTTTTTTGGGTTGGGGGGGGGCATATTCTTGTTAAATAGAAAAAACAAATGACAAGTGGAAAAACTTTAAAGTTGAACATGCATGGTAACAACTTCTTTAACTTTTTTCGCTGATTTTTGAAATGTGCTGTTGTGAGATAGAGGGGCATAGTACTTGATGCTTATATTTGCATATTAACTTTTGGTTCTTCCCCATGGTGTCTCGTCTGTTTTTTTTTCTTGGGCATATTCTTGATTGATAAAAAATTTTAAAAATACAAATGACTAGTGGAAAAACATTAAAGTGGAGGTGCTTGTGTAGTCTCTGTTTCTTTCTAAAACATGTTACCCAAAAGTTGCAGATATACACCAGTTCGTTCAGATTCAGTCATTGGAGAACTTCGGTTATCTGAGCCAACTCATGTGATTCTACCAGGTATTTTTCTGATAATAGCATCCGAAATAAGGTAGTAGTCTGTTGTAGCTATCATGCGGAGGTCCCTATGAATGAATTGGTTTTGTACTAACTTGAGATAGACACTGCCACTCTTTTTTTTTTTTCACGTTATTGACTGTTTTGGTGCCATTGTGAGATCACAACAAATTTTAGAAGTAACTGAGAAATGAATATAAGAGAACGATGTACTGGTGACTGGTGAGTTGATAAATGCATGACAGACCTTTTTATAGGTGTTGTTGAGTATAAAGAGAATACCTGTCTAGCTTTACCCATTAGATTCATTGAATTTGAGTAAGTAAAATTTTAATGTTCTATAGGATATGTTAGAATATTCGTTACGTTATTAGGCAACATAGAAATTTTACCTATCGTATTAATGTAGACTAAAACTCCTCTATGAAAATCCCCCTTGTACATCGTCGGTTAATCAAGTCTTCACTCAGTGGTGAACCCACATGGTTTACCATTGGGTGCTCATGCACTCACAAACTTTATATATATATATATATATATATATATAAACCCACGCTCTTCAATAGACAAATGATTCAGTTGTTAACAGATTTCCTGTTTGAATCAGCTCTTTTCACGGTTAGATCTACATTTTTTCCGTTTTTATCATTCCTTGCTGATTCTTCTGTTCTGTTCCTATACTTTTTTTTGCTTTTTTTTCCCTTCTTTCACCACAGAGTGATGAAACCTAATTTTTTTCCTTTCCTTTTTCTTTCCCTTTTTACAAACACAAAGACGCACTAGCCACCAAGCGAGGATGTCTAAAAGCTTGACCAGTAAAACAAAAATCCATTTACTTGCAAAGTCTAGGTCTACACAAGTCATATTTGTTGTTTTGAAGAAAATATTAGAAACTCGTCGAAGAAAACTGTCTATAGAAGGAAGTTGGAATTGCCAATACCATATAAGGAGAAAACAACAGTTCACTTGGTCAACGTGGGACAATCTAATAGAAAAAAGAGTTTCTCAATCTTCTACTACACAATTCCAATTGTTCAACCTTTTACAGTTAAATGCTCAGCTTAACTAATATTCCTTAGTGGTTCTGCTTCTTTGTAGAGCATGCTTCAATTAGAACGTGTCCATTCACTATCGAGAATACTGTGTCTTCAATGCTTGTGACAAATTTACCACTGTAATCTTCTGACAGTAACACTACCTCCACAGATATTCCAAGAATTGAGACTCTGGCTCTTACTGGGAAGGCTGTTGAAGGAGACATACTAACTGCTGTTGAAGTCATTCCAAAGAGTGAAACTCAAGAGCGTGTATGGACAAAGTATAAGAAGGACATCAAATATACTTGGTACTTCTCTGTTTTCATCATCTGATATGCTGAGAATCAACTGTTTTTCGTTTATTGCTTAATATTCTTTACTAGACAGTATTTCATGTCAAGTTAGACATCGATAATATAGAGATGATTTCTGTTACCAGACTTGCTACTTTTCCTGTATTCGGAGGAAAAGGAACCAAAAGTTGCTTGTATTTCGTGACTGATATTGGTTCTATATTTGGATCTCTGGAAATAATTTGGGGTACATTGGTTAAATATCTTTCTTTAAGGCTGATATGTATGGAAGCCCTGATAGTTGGTGTTATCTTGATATTATTTACTTCTAGATCCTTGTGGTGGGGCCCTTCCTCGGACACTGCGCATAGCGGTAGCTTTAGTGCACCGAGCTGCCCTTTTTTTTACTCTTATGTATAATTTACTGCATCCAAGATTTCGAACTGCAATTGAGTCATCAAGCATAATCCATGGATTCCATTGCTTCTGAATGTTCTATTTTTGAGTATATTGAGAAGCTTCTTATATTTTATTGGCTGCTGCAGGTTCATTTCGACTGAAACAGGAAATAATAAGTCCTTTGAGCCATTACCATCACAACATTCTTGCTCATACAGGTTACGATTTGAGGACATAGGCCGCTCTCTGAGATGTGAATGCATCGTGTCTGATGTTTTTGGAAGGTCAAGTGATCCAGTGTATACTGAAACTCCTTCACTTTCACTAGGTATTCTAGCTTTAATTTCTTATTTAGTTTCCACTTGTTAATTCTTAAAGACAACCATAAAAACTGGATGGGTAAAACACACTTTGTTATTGTGTGTGTGGTATGGAGTGGTCCCCTACTGATATACCTCTCTTGACATGAATTTGTAGCAGATAGTATTTTGTTTTCTCTATGTTTGGAATTCTTCCTTTCTTTTATTTCTAAATTTTGCTGTTGTCGGTGTATTTGTCAAGTGCATGCTCAAAAAAGTTCAGTCACTCTCACCGCCACCATGTATTGTCTTTGTTAGTGTAAGAAGAAGAAAAGTGAGCAACTAGAAAGGGGAAGGTCGCCCTTTTCGGCCCCAGTGATTTAGATAGAAAGGAGGACACATCTTTTTCTTTAATTTCCTTCCCATTCCAAACAACCAAAAGTAAATGAGCTATGCTTTATCCAGCGGAAGCAAGGAAATCAATAAGTTGCTCTATCTTTTTCCCTTCTCCTCCCTTTCATGGAAGCAAAACATGCTGTTCGGCTTTAGTGCTTCTAACCGTTGGTCAATATGCTTGGGAAAATCCTCCTGAAAGATCAACAACTTATGACTGATCTCTCATTTATTTTGCTCTGCTAGTGAAACTTGGGAGACTATCACATCTCCTAAAAAGTGGGGAGGCCTTTGTATTTAAGATTTAAAAGCTTTTAATGAAGCTTTATTGTGCAAAAGTTTGTGGAGGTTCGGGTGGAGGTACAAACTTTGTAGGAGGAGTGATAGTTGGTAATAATGAAATTATGATGGGGGTTATAAAACTAAAGATATCACTTTACCTTTTAGTTGTCGTTTTACCTTTCAGTTTTGACTTGTGGAGGAATATCATGAATGATGGGATAGTTTGTGAAAAATATCTCTTTCAAGGTCGGAGATGGAGGAGTGTTTGTTTTTGGGTAGATAGCTGGTGTGCGGACATATTATTGAAAGATGAATTTCAAAGTTTGTATAGTATATCTTGCCAAGAGTTTGGGGAGACTTTTTGGGACTTGAGATTTATAAGGGATTTTCAAGATTGGAAAGTAGATGAGTTTCAAAGATTGTTAATCCTACTTCATAGGCAAGTCAATCTGGTGGATAATGCTGATGTTTGGTAGGGGTCTGGGAGATATTGGTGGGGAGCCGGATGAGTAGGCTACGGGTAGTTATCCAAAATGGCCTATGAAAACCTTTCTTTATGGTTTTAAACTAGGATATACGGCAGAAAAATGGATGATCTATTCTATTTTTTTCAAAAAAAAAAAAAAATCTTGTTGAAGCTGCGGCCGGAACAGAACGTGGATCATCCCTTCTATATTGGGGGTTAACCATGAGATTGTGGTTAATATATTTAGGTGGTTTGACACTCCTTGGCAAGGCCAAAAACTGTGAATGAGCTGATGTTCAGCTGGAAGAGGGGGAGATGGAGGTCAAGATGAAGGGCTTGGTATATGGTTTTGCTTGCTATGTGGGTAGTTCTGAGAGAGACAAAGAGCAGAGACTTTTGCAGGAGTGGAGCCAAGTTTCCCTCCTTTTAGGAGTCTCCCTTTTCTTATTTTCTTTTGGTCTACCTGTATATAGATGATTGGGTGGAGTTTGTAGAGAACCATATTTTTGTAGATTCTTTACATTTTGGTACCTCTTGTATAAGGCCAGTTTGGCCATGTATATGAATGAAATACAGTTACATGATCCAAAAAAATAACACAATCATTAGTGCTGACCTCTGCTGGTGTCTGTTTAATTATTGCTAGATAGGTACTTCAACATAGTTTTAGCACATTGAGTTTCTTTAATTCCTTTTGCTCGTATATTTCTGGAGAAGAAATTTATCCTAATCGGACCAACATTAGATTTGCTGTTGTCCTTTGCTTGATCCCCACCCCTTGGACCGGCTCATTCTTGTGTGTGTTACCTCTCCTTTACATGTGAAGGATGTTCTTCCTTGTTGTTGAAGTCTTAACTTTAATATATGATGAAATAGTTCTTATTTTTTCTTTTGACAAATGAATAATCTAACTTGTTCCCTGGCAACCGAATCATGTGTTCTCTGGGGTAATTTTTGAAACTTTCATATGGATCCATTTTTAGTAGTTGATTTATGAATCTGCTTCATTTCAGGTATTCCTAGGATGGACAAGCTGGAAGTTGAAGGTAGAGGTTTTCACACCAATCTATATGTTGTTCGTGGGGTTTATAGTGGAGGAAAGGAGGGCAAAAGTAAAATCCAGTGGCTTGGACCTATGGTTGGAAGTCCTGACCTCATTTCCATTCCTGGTATGCTCAATTGTTCCATCTTTTTTTGGTTTCTTAACCCATTTGTTGAATTAAGATTTGCGCAACTTAACATATCCAAAATGATTAGTCACTGAACTGTCTACAACATACCCAGTGTAGTCACTGAACTGTCTGATTCTGATTAAGTTTCTATCTATTCTCCTCATCAACCTGTTTGATA
>NW_025893839.1:0-1020 GCF_002878395.1 Capsicum annuum | reverse complement strand
CATAAAAAGGTACATGTGTGTATATATATTATCCTAAGAATTTAGGTATAATCTAGGAAAATACTATGACATTAGACCCAGCCTAGACCCAAAAGCCCTAGTCCCGACTCAACACAGGTTTCGACTTTGTACCCAATACGTAACTCAACTTTCAACCCCAACCACGATCTGAGACTCGACTCCCCAGCCTGACCCTGTATGGATCTCGACTCTCAGTCCTAACTCGATCCCGACTCCTCACTCGAGAGCCGACCCCCAAACTCGATGAGACCAACCTAAGACCTGACTCCTAACCCTAATTTGCGATTCGACCTCGACACAAGACTCAAGGTTCGACCATAACTAGATCTGAACTCTTGATTCCAACCCTGACTCTAACCTTGACTCCCGATCTTTCCAAGGTTGTCTCAGTAAAATTAGTGGCATAAAAGAAACTTTTAATATGAGGCTTTAAATATATGTGCATAACAAAAATATTATCAATAATTTAGAGTTATTTTTGGATTCTAAGGTACTACTTTTTTTTATTGTGGTATTATTAGAAGACATTAAGCATTTAACTTGACATAGTAATATTATTATTTATAAATGTAAGGATTAATTTTAATTAATAAGATGTTAGTCATTTGTTTGCAATGCATTACCTTGAATATTATTGTGCAAACTTTATTTATTAATATGAAGATTTGATAAAAAATTCTAAAATATTTTTAATAAGAAGTAGATAGTTCTTTTTTTTTTTTAATTTAAATTTTGTACCTTTAATATTTTACAATCTTTGATATTATTTGAAGCAAAATTAAAATCATATTAAGTTTTGGGGGCCTAGAGTAAATGCTTTACTAGCCTTACCCTTGAGTCACCCTTGGATCTTCCACTGGGGTCCTAAATCCGGACTCCGAATCGACTCGAGACTCAATCATGTCTCATGTTTGGGTTGAGAATTTAGTGCCAATGTTGGGGTTGGGAGTTGAAACCCAGGTCGAGAGTAAAAGTTTGCCAAAGTAGCCACTAACCTAA
>NW_025893838.1:0-1038 GCF_002878395.1 Capsicum annuum | reverse complement strand
AAATAACAAATTATGATCTTTGTGTTGTTGTGTGATTATGTTCATGTTGATGGTTGTTAATTGTGTTTCAAGATGGTATCTAAATGTGTTTCCAAGAAGTGTATGGGCATGTTAGTTGGAAACCCATGAATTTGGGTGGTTCAAAATTTCTAAATTTGTTAAGTACACCTATGCTAAATATTGTGCATGTAAGGTGTTTTATAAAATGCCTAGAATGATAAAAAATAATGTATTATAACTTAGTCAAGTGATCTGCCAATTGATTTTCTTCTCTCATAATGTGTTGATATTGCACTTTCTTATTTTCCAGTACTGTCCATATATGTTCAACATAGTCGAATAGATTCCATGGACAATTCCATTCCCCATTTAATGCTTTTTGCATAAGAAGAGAATCAATTTGGATTATGACCTTGCTCTGTTGTGTTTGATCTGAATGTATTGTTGTTTGTAGTTGAGCAGGTGCCTCAGCCTCCACATTCGAAGTATCTTCTATCTTTGCTCCCTTTGCATATATTAGGTCACCCTGCTTATTTCTAACACAAAAAGTATAAGAACTAACACCTGGGTTACCTCTTGAAGCTCCATCAGTATTGTATTTAGTCCACCCTTCTTCTGGAAACTTCCACAACATTCTAATGATTTTCATCTTTGTTCTTCTCCCCTTTAGTTCCTTCAATATCTCAGGCTAAGTATTTGGATAAACTTGTCCTGGATTTCTGACCTTGAGTAATAATCTAATATTTCTGGTTATATTAAATAGTACTCTATGTAGTGACACGTTTTCCCATCATGTTTCGTACCGTTCCTTCTTCTCTAAATTTACCATATGATCATGTCGGGAATAGATTGAAAATAAGGTCCGATTCTACCCCTTCTAGATTTCACCATGCTAGAATAGTTTCCCTGAATGTTAATCCAACCAATGGAACACCTACAAAAGAAGAAAAGTAAGACCATGTCCAGTTAGCTAAAGGTGATCTTAGAAACACATGGGATATAGTTTATTGATTAGGATAAGTGCAACACCAACATCTA
>NW_025893837.1:0-2535 GCF_002878395.1 Capsicum annuum | reverse complement strand
GCGAACTTGAGGAATCTGCTGCAAGAATTCAACAAGAACAACAAGACGTCGGAAACAACCCCGTGGATGTTCGTATCACCGATCCATGTAAGTATATAGTATTTGTCAGGGTCACACTCTATTTCTCATTTCCACAAGTCAAGTCGTACACAAAGTTATTTAGCTTTGCCTCATATTCTTTCACAAAAATGACTTTGACAAAATTTGGTTAAAATCCTACTTAAAATATAAGAGAAATTAATAAGAATATTCCTTATATTTGAGGGTAGTTTAAAATGGCCCCATAAATATATTTTTGAGCAATATTGATACTTTAGTTTAAGCTTGCTAAATGTGAGCACATTTGTTCTAATTGTTACTCTTAGAGGTGGCAAATGGAATGTTTGGGCCGAAGTTGGGCAGCTAATGTCCAACCCTGTCATTAAATTACAATAAAAATTAAATGAAAAATGAAGAGTAGATGTTTGGTCTTTTTATTCCCATTGCTCACGAATTTTAAGGTATCGATTGTATTAATTCTAGTAAAATAAGGTTTACTTGGAATCAATTTTTAAATATTGTTAGCTGGCCACCATTTTCAACTTTCAATAAATCTTTCAGCTTTGTTCCCAGCTTCTTCAAAGTATCTCCCATCCAAAAAAAATTAAATTTATTTATTTTTTATAAGTAACTTTATTTGGTTTTGTTGTTTTCTTCTAGTAACTCTATTTAAGAAAAATATTGTATTTTAGGTCGCATATTTAGTGTGTTCATAATTATATTCGCAGACACTATTACAAAAATAAATATGAAATAATATTTATTTACTTAAATGAACTAATGTATGAACAAAATATTTATTCATATTCAATGCTTGACTAGCTTGTGTACATAAAACATACTGCTGAATAGTAAATAAACAGTTACCAAGTTCTAGTCATAAAAAAGTTCTTTTCTTTTACAATGACCAATTTAACTAGTGATATTAGCAAAATACAAATTAGTACATGATAATAAATAAAGAGTAAAGCATCTAGTACCCACTATGACCGAATTTGCTACGAGACACTCCAACTTCACGGGGGCCCTATTATCCGTCTGAACTAAATTTTAGCGTATTTTTGTAATCCTTTTTAGCTGATGTGGCACCTTATGTCAACCTTCTTAGCAAACACATCACCTTTGATGTGGACCCTATATTATGTAATAAAGGTGCCTCATCAGCATACAAGGGTGATAAAAATATGCTAAAATTGAGTTTGTGACGGGGGTGATAGGATCCTTGTGAAGTTGGAGTGTGTCGTAGCAACTTTGGTCATAGTTCGAGGGTACTTATTCCCTTATTTTGATCTGTCGCTGATGTGTTGGTGTTTGAAGTATTGTGGATGAAATGATTTATTATAATGTTCTAAAAACCCAAAATTTGAATGAAAACTTCAAGATGTAGGAAACATTTAGCTTAGCTTATTCAATTTTATATAGTTTTGGAGGAATGCACAAAATATCTTGTTAGCATCAAATATCGTGTCTCATGCGATGAGGGCAAAGATGTGGCAGGTTGCGTTAACTATGTGAAAAGTGCAATATTATATATCAGATTGCATAAACTTTCTGCAACTGAATGCAGAATCCTCTGTTAAAACTTTTCTAAGTCAAAGAGGAAGAACTCTAGTCGATTACATCTCACATATCCCCGTATTGCTCAAGATGCTTTATTGACGATCCATAATTTAGAGTCAGCGGATTCAACATATTTGTCACACTTTTAAATGATTGTCATATGTGTGTTCTTGTGTCTGTCAGTGTGTGTATGTGTGTTCTCACATGAAGTTGAGTTGAAAGATGTGAGTTTGGTTGAACATGCGCTAAATCTGCATCTGAATAATGTGACTTGAGGAACTTCTACTGACGCTTCTTGTTTCTTCTCCGTGGAGGAGAATGATTCTGATTAAGAAGAATATTAGCAAAGGAGTTCAAGGGCAGAAGGATTGAACTCCTGAGATTTCATTTCGGTTCCTCTGTCGCAAATTACCATTAAATAATCGGTTTCAAGCAACGTGTGGCTTCCAAGGAGATGTGATCTCTTTTGTATTGTAACATATTTTGCGTTGATAGAATTTTTAATAATATTACTCAGTTGGGTATTACAGAAGATCTGAGTTCATGAGCACACAATGGTTAACACGATCGCACACTCATTTTATTTAATAACGTTATTTATTAAATGAACGGAAATGTGCATTTATATGGCGAATCTCTTGTGTTAGTTTTTTACTGTTGATGTTCCATTTGAGGTACTTTTTACTGTTTGTAGATGAAGCATTACCATCTGAATTTGAGACTATCGGGAAGCAGATTATAGACAAATGTCATCTCGGTTGTTGGATTTTGTCAAAATCTAAAGACATTGGAAGATTCGAAAAATGTTGCTAAAGATGTCAAGTCATTTGCAACAGATGACCAGAGAATCAAATAAAAAAGAAAGGAGTTTAAATTTAGTATATTTGTAACCTTGGTCTCCATTATTGAAGTTGATGAACATTTGTCATGACCCGA
>NW_025893836.1:0-3236 GCF_002878395.1 Capsicum annuum | reverse complement strand
ACTTTCATCTAATCAACCTAGACAAAGAGGAGATAGTTGACACTAGGATCCATGACAAGGGTAATTAAGGCGACACTCTGAGACTGAGAGGAGATAAGTGAAATTCTACAAAGTATGTTGAGAGGCGGTTGGTAATACATGACTTGCTAGATTCTGAATGCAAGGTATTAAAATAGTTCGATAGTGCATGATAAATCTGTAGAGTGGAGAAGACAAGGGGAATGCAGGTCTAGTGTTCGTGTTAGATTGTTTACAACCAAGAGTTTCCAATCCATATTATTTCTTGATCAACAACAACATACCCAGTGTATTCTACCTAGTGGGGTCTAGGGAGGGTAGAGTGTACGCAGATCATACCACTACCTCAAGCGAAGTAGAGAGGCTGTTTCTGATAGAACCCCAGCTTAGGACCAATAATAGTATAACAAATACAAAAAGTAAGCGGATACAAAGTAGTATGGTACACAAAACAAACTAACAGTATACCAAACACAAAATATAAGTGATAATAAACTAGTGTGGGATGCAAAAATAGCCAACACCACTAACTCCAAACTACAGCCCCAACACTACGAACCAGAAACTCCAGACCCAAAGGAGCACTCCCCTATTACTACCGCCGTGCTCCCGCCCCCTAATCCTCAACCCTAATCCACGTCCTCCATACCTTCTTATTAAGGTTCATGTCCTGTGCAAGCTATAATTGCTCCATATGATGCCTAATCACCTCCCTCCAATACTTCTTCGGTCTACCTCTACCCCGTCTAAAACCATCCATAGATAAAGTCTCATACCTCCATACTAGAGCATCAGGGCCTCTCATCATCATATGCCTGAACCAACGTAGCCTCACTTCTTGTAACTTATCCTTCACCGAGGCAACTCCCTCATTATCCTAAATAATCTCATTCCTCACCCTATCTTTCCTGGTATGTCCACATATCCATCACAACATTCACATCTCCGCCACCTTCACCTTTTGGATATAGAAGTTCTTTACTGGCCAACACTTCATTCCATACAGCATAGCCATTCGGACTACCACTCTATAGAACTTATCTTTAAGCTTTGGGGGAACTTTATTATCACAAAGGACTCCTGAAGTAAGCCTCCACTTCAACCACACTGCCCAAATACGATGCGTGACACCCTTGTTAATCTCACCATTACCCTAAATTATAGACCCCAGATACTTGAAACTCTCCTTCTTCTGGATGTCCTGAGAGTCTAGCTTCACAACTACTCCATCTTCTATCGAAATATTACTAAACTTACACTCCAAGTACTCCGTTTTTATTCTACTTAACCGAAAACCTTTAGATTCAAGCACCCATCTCCAAACCTCCAACTTATCATTAACTCCACCTCGAGTCTCGTCGATCAGAACCACATTATTTGTAAATAACATACACCAAGGCATCTCCTATTGAATATGTCGTGTCAAAACATCCATCACCAAGGCAAATAGAAATAGGCTAAGAGTTGATCCCTAGTGCAACCCTTTCCAAACTGTGAAGTGCTCCGAATATTCACCTACCGTCCTCACATAAGTCTTCGCACCATTATACATATCCTGAATCGACCTAATGTATGCCACGGTCACCCCTCTAGAATTCAAGAACCTCCACAGAATCTCCTTGGGAACTCTATCATATGACTTCTTTAGATCAATAAACACCATGTGCAAGTGCTTCTTCATCTCTCAAAACTTCTCCACTAATATCCTTACAAGGTGAATGGCCTTAGTGGTCAAGCGACGAGGCATGAAACCAACCTGATTCTCAGATATCATCATGATCCTCCTTATCCTCAAATCTACCACCCTTTCCCAAACCTTCATAGTATGACTCAACAAGTTAATACCTCTATAGTTGTCACAACTCTGAATGTCTCCCTTATTCTTATACACTGGAATCATTGTGCTCCACCTCCATGCTTTAGGCATCTTAGCATCTCTAAAAATAATATTAAACAGCCTTGTCAATCACTCCAGACCTTTCCCGCTAGTGCTCTTCCAAAGTTATACTGGAATATCGTCTGGCCCCGTCACCCTACCCCACCACATCCTGTAAATAGATCCCTTGACTTCCTTAAATTCAATACGCCTACAATAAGAATAATTGCGACTCTCCTCAGATATCTCCAAGTCTCCTAACACAGAACCTTTGTCCCCCTTGTCGTTCAAAAGTTTATGAAAATTGGATCTCTACTTCTCCCAAATGAGGGTATCCTCAATCAACACTATACCATTCTCTCCTTTGATGTATTTACTTGGTCAAGGTCACATCCCTCCGCTCCCTGGACTTGGACATCCTATACAACTTTTTATCTCCGCCTTTCTTCTCTAAAGCCGCATATAAACTCTCAAAAGCTACTATGTTAGCCGCCATAACCGCACTTAGCCTCTCTTCTAGAAACCTTATACTCATCCTTATTCTTTTGTCTTTCCTCATCATCCTTGCTCCTAACCAAATTAGCATAAGCCACCTTCTTAGACTCCACCTTTCTCTTGACCTCTTCGTTCCACCACCATTCTCCTCGATGTTTGCCAGATCGACCTCTTAAAACACCCAACACCTCTCTAGCAGTCTCTCTCCCTAATAAAACTGGAAGTCATCTCCCATATATTATCCACCCCCTTCTACTCTCCTAAGCCCCCTACTCTTAAACTTCTCTTCCATCTCCAAAGTATTAGCCAAAGTCAGGATCCCTACTTAATCCTGGGTTGCGCCTCTCTACTTCTCTTTTTTTTACCCTTATTGATAACCATGTCCATCACCAACAACCTATGTTGAGTCGAGAGATTCTCTCCAGGTATGACTTTACAATCTTTACATAGCACTCTATCCCCTTTTTCTAAGAAGTAAAAAGTCTATTTGAGTCTTGTCCACTGAACTAAAAAATGTAATAAGGTGATCCTCCTTCTTTGGTAAGCTTGAATTTTCTATCCACAACCCAAAAGCCCAAGAAAAATCCATCAGAGAAGTTCTTCCTTCATTCCGCTAACCAAAATCAAAACTGCCATGCACATCATCATACCCTCTCGACAAAGACCCAATATGCCCATTGAAATCCCCTCACACGAAAAGCTTCTCAGTGCTTAGGATGCTCCTCACCACCTCATCTTAAACCTCCTAGAATTCCTTCTTCTCCTCTTAGTCCAAAACTATTTGTGGGGCATAGGCAATGATAAAGTTCACCGTAGACCCTTCCTTGACTAACTTAATAGACATCAG
>NW_025893835.1:0-2014 GCF_002878395.1 Capsicum annuum | reverse complement strand
ATTTAGGGACGCCCGTTAAAGTCGTTACTAATAGTGACATATTTAGTGGTGACTATGCGTAGGTCGCCACAAAAGCTATAAGATTTAGGGATAATAGTGACATATTTAGTGGCAACTATGCGTAGGACGCTACAAAACGTATAAGATTTAGGGATGCCCGTTAAAGTCGCGACTAATAGTGACATATTTAGAGGCGACTATGTGTAGGTCGCCACAAAAGGTATAAGATTTAGGGACGACCGTTAAAATCGCCACTAATAGTGACATAGTTACAAATTAGTTATTTTACAACATTAGCTACAAAGAAAAATTATTTACGATAATAATAAAAATAGAGAATAATTAATGATATAAATTAAAAGCCCAAAAAGTTTAAAAAGTAAACCAAATCAAAAGTTCAAATTTTCATTTTGCATTATTTTTTCTTAAAAAAATAAATTAAATTATTTGTAAATATATTTTGAATATATAGATATATAGACAATCCACATTCATGATTTTAAAATGTACAAATTATTCTATTACTTTTTTAGTATCATTTTTTACAATTTATTAATTCCAATATAATATTTTATATGCTTTTATTAATATTTATCAAATCATTTTTTCATGTAAATTATTACTATAATTGTTATTGCTGTTGTTATAATTTGACAAATATATTGTCAAATTATTTTTTATGTAAATATGCACACGCACAATTTATAAATATATTGTTTATTATTACTATAGTTATTATAATTGTTATTGCAGCCACTTTTATTCAATCTTTCTTTTTTATCTTTAATTTTTAGCCATTTTTATTTTAATTGGTATGAATTTTAGTCAAAATTGAATATCAATTTGCGTTCCTATTTAAATATCAATTGACCTATTTCTAAATACATTAATCTCAGTCATTGATCAAAGTTAATCCAACGGCGTATATCAATTCAGCCATTTCTTTCCTTTTAAACAATAATCAAAACCCTATTTTCCCTCAATCAGACGCATGAGCTCTCACTCTCTGTCATCGCCATCTCCGGCCGCCTGACGGACGGAGCACCACCAGTCCGCCTCCTCCCCTTCACCTCGTGTTGCCTCCGTTGCTCCGTTATTCTTCTTCATTCGCAAATCCAAGTCAGGGCAGCTCAATCGAGCAAACCATCCGGCGTCCCCCCGGAAGTTCCGTCGCCGCTCCGTTCCAGATCAACATCACCCCTCGTTAAAGCCGAAGCCTTCACTGCTTCAGCTGAGCACGCCGCAGCCGCCCAACGACATCAGCAGCCGGCGGGAAAGCCATAGCTGCGGCCGCTGCCCCGTTCTCTTCCCCACGCTGGAGAACACTATCCCACCAGCGAGCTCCGTCCATCACATTTTAAGGTTTACTCTCGTGTTTGAGTTTTGTTCAAGATCTCTTCTATTTGCTCACTTTATATTTTCCACCATAGAAACTCTTCTGGACCATTAATACCCGTGAAACTTTGAAGACTCATCTTGATAGTATCTAACCCTCAGTCATGATTTTCTCGATCTCAATATTTATCTGGTGCTATGTTAGTATTCACGTCCTTAAAGAGTGGGTTTTGGTATGGGTTGTCTTGGTTATTGTTTTAGGTAAAACTTTATTGGGGTCCTGGAAGAATGTGATACTCTAGGAGCTTCACCTAAAAAATGGATTCTGCTGCGTGAATTTATCAGACTCTAAAGCAATAGTTTTACTTTTCATGCTCCTTAATTGGACTTCCAATTCATGTGAAGTTTACAAACAGTTCACTTCTTTAATTAATTATTTCAAAACCAGGAGGAAGTATTTTAAAGTACTTTGCCCATATTTTGATAAGGATAATTGAAGTAAATGAAAAATTATCATATGAATAGTCTTGATTTAATGAATCACTTGAAAAGGAATGGACTTTGATGGAGTGGAAAGAATGCAAGTGCATTCAATAGTGAATTAATTGGAGACTAAAACATAATTTATTAAATGATTGACTTTAAATCAATATCATGCCTAATGCGTTTGTATTTACAA
>NW_025893834.1:0-2501 GCF_002878395.1 Capsicum annuum | reverse complement strand
TAAATGGTGAATATCCTTCACCAAGCCTCACTTCTCCTCATCCACATAAGATAAGCTCCCATAGATAACCTGTTAAGAGTATCAAGAACCATATTAGCTTTACTTTAAGGATAATGGAGAATTATGTCGTAGTTTTTGAGCAACTAAAGCCATCTCCTTTTCCTGAGATTCAACTCCATCTGGGTGAACACATTAAGTAAGCTCTTATGATCTAAATATATGTCAACATGAACTCCAAACAAGTAATGGCACCAAATTTTCAAAGAAAAACCCACAACCAACAACTCCAAATCACGATTTATTTAATTTTTCTCATACATCTTAAGCTGCCTAGAGTATACCCCACAACCTTACCATGTTGTATCAATAAACAACCCAGTCCCACATGAGACACATCATCATAAACAACCAAGTCATTAGTACTCTCGAGTAGTAACAAAATTGGAGATGAAGTCAAATTATCCTTTAACTTCTCAAAGCTACCCTCACAAGCATCGAACCTTAAAATCTTCACTTTTTTTTGAGTTAACTTAGTCAACGGAGCAACAATCAAAGAGAAACTCTCCATAAACCTCCTATAATACCTAGTTAAATCCATGTAGCTTCGAATATCGGTTGGAGTCATGGGTCTAGGCCACTTCTTAATTGCCACAACCTTCTGTGGACCGACAAGAGCCCTCACTAGAAATAATATCACCAAGAAATGTCACCGCATTTAACCAAAACTCACACTTCAAATGCATGCAATCACTGATCCTTAATGGTCTGTAACACTACACGGAGATGGTTGGTATAGTCCTCCTCACTCTTAGAATATACCAAGTTATCATCAATAAATACAATGAAGAATAAGTTCAAAAACTAATGAAATACCTGGTTCATAAGATCCATAAATGTTGTTGGGGCATTAGTTAGTCCAGAAGACATAACCAAGAACTCATAGTGGCCATACAAGGTTTTGAAAGCAGTGTTAGGGATATCCACCTCCCTAATATTCAACTGATGATAACCCAACTGAACACCAATCTTAGAAAAGTACTTAGCATCCTCAAGTTGGTCGAATAGGTCAATAATTGGAGAAAGAGGATAATTATTCTTCACATTCACCTTATTCAATTGTCAATAGTCAATATATATTTAAAGGGACCCATACGTCTTACGCACAAAAAGCACAGAAGCACCTTACACAAATACTAGGGCAAATAAAACCTTATCAAGAAGATTTTTCAACTAATCCTCAAGCTCTTTCAACTCAGTTGGAGTCATTCTGTAAGGAGGGATAGAGATAGGATGGGTATCCAAGAGAAGGTTAACTCCAAAGTCTATTTCCCTATAAAGAGGAATAGCAGGTTGATCATCAAGAAATACTTAGGGAAACCCATTAATTATAGGGATAGATTGCAAAGAAAGGCCCTCAAAATTAGAATCCATGACTCAAATGAGCTGATATAGATACCTTTTGGATGTTAATTTTTGGGCTCTAAGATAAGAAATAAACCTTCCCTTAGTACTAGGGAACTCCTTTCCCACTCAATTACCCATTTATTTGGGATACGGAAACTAACCCTTTGAGTTCGACAATCTAGACAAGCATAGCATGATTGAAGCCAATTCATCCCCAATATCACATCAAAATCTTACATATCCAACTCTATTAGATCCACCAATATCTCCCTACCATAGATAGAGACCACACTAACCTTATAAACTTTTCTAGCCATAATAGAATCATATACTGGGGTAGATGCACAAAAGGGATCAGAGATGTACTCAAGACTAAAACCAAAATAAACAGCCATGTAAGGGATCACATAAAAAAAAGTAGACCCCAGATCAAGAAGGTAATACACATCATAAGAGAAAAATTATAACGTACCAGTGATAACATCAGGAGATAACATAGATTCTTAATAGGTGGTAAGAGCATGCAGATGATTCTAATCAGTACCGGTACCAGAAGTAGACCCTTCAGTGCAAGAGTTGATAATGTGGCAGCCAAAGCTTTATTAGCCCCAAAAGTAACCCTTTAAGGAAACTCCCACTGGTGACCAAGCTGACCATACTTAAAGCATTTATTCCTTTCCTCATCATACCCTTCAACGTGTATCTACCCATACAAACAACTAGGAGAATAAGATAGGGATGATTGAGCTCCATGGCCTGAGACTGGGCACCTCATTCCCTAATTCCACTATCTGTCTAGAAGCAACGATCGCCAATTGTCTTAGGATATGGAACACTAGCCATAGAATTAGAACCAGAATTTCCCCACTTCTTATTAGACTACTGCCTTCATCTCTCAAACTATTCTGGTGACCTCCACCCTGTTCAGGATACATAGATTTTATACTTTGCATTTCTTCCATATTTTCGGGATTCTTCTTCTCCTCTTTGATCTGTTATATATATTCCACTAGACTAGAGATATCCATATCCTTGTTCAGCAAGGTGGCCTTGCACTCCAGCACAAAGTCCTGAGACAAACCCAAAGCAAACTTCTT
>NW_025893833.1:0-1786 GCF_002878395.1 Capsicum annuum | reverse complement strand
GATCATCAATATTTGTAAGGAGGGACATATTTATAAATTATTATATCTCGAAAAGAAAGAAAATTGCTTTAAAATAAATCTAACAGATGGGTAATCTGTTGCAATATATATTCTTTCTGTTAGATAACTTACAACATGTTGGTAATATTTTGCAATAGATGTATATATCTTTTTGATTTCTCCAACAGATACATCATATATTGCAACAGGTTGATCATATGTCGTAATAGATGTCTCTAATTGTTTGACAATATAAATAGACGTGTCATCTGTTGCAACTAGCTAGTCATCTATTTATTCAATTTAAGCCATAGATGGGCTAGGAAGAATAAGGTGTGTGCAGATGGATCCAGTATCATATGTGTGGCAATTAAGTATGCATTACTGGTAAGGTCACTGGGACAACACACACAAAGTACAATATTTTTGTGAATGCAGTTTTTAACTAATTAGGCATTGATTATTCAAATAAGATCTTGCATTGTACCATTAAGTTTTATGGGTTCGAAATTGATAGGGCTGAGGACCTCATGAATATGGTGCAGATACCCTGTTACAAATTACTAATGGTTGTTGCTCATGTTTATGCATGTCAAGCTTTGAGAAGGGATGAATATTTGTCGTCACTGCATAGAACCAATAGTGATTGGACTTAGATTTAAGTGTTCATTGGACACTTAGAGGGCCCTCGAAGCCTCGCACTGCATCAAACAAGAACGAAAAACCAATAAAAATTCCCCTAGCCAAAATTTATATAGTTGGGTTGCTTGCTCGGGGTGATGATTATATGCTAGAAGGTGCAGTAGGAGAATGACTTTGAGGGAAATAGGTGGTTGATGGAAGACTATATTTTTTGAGAGCTAATTAAAGAAAAGACATAGGGTATAAGGTAACTTCTAATGAATCTGTCCGATGAAATTATCTTAAAAGATGCGAAATCTGAGTCAAGTGCAAATATAGAAGTGTATTTGGTATGTAATTTCGTCTGTTGTCTCTCTAAAAGAAAAATAATACAAATGGACACTTTGCTAGGGAGCTACGTGGTTGGGATTATCACCTAGATAGAAAATAGGAGAAGACTAACAAAGCAGCCTCACGGGAATCAAGGGTTGAAATAATGTACAACAAGTCTAGAAAACTTACGCCAAGAACAACTACAATTAAAATAAGGAATCTAAGCGAAGACGGCAATTTCTGAATTTTAAATTTCATCCCATGCCTTCTTGTTTGTATTTTCGATCAGGTCCACTGCCGCTGATCTGATCGGAACCACAAACAAGATTGAAAGGCAAATAGAGTATCATTACTTCCTTAGCAATATGGATTAATTGATTGTGTTTTCTTGACTTAGCATGCTTTCAACATTCCTTGGAGAATATCAGATGCTTGTTGTAGTATGTGAATCCCGATAATTTTAAAGCTTGCCTCCAACTTACTGATTCTGTATTCAAGCTGGTTTTTGACGTCTTCATAGTTGGTAAGGAGTTCCTCATCTCTTGTGAGATCGATCAGGAAAACTACCTTCAAAGTTGTGGCATTATAGAAGCCCTTCAAAATACTTTCTTCAGAAGCCTTAAAGGATACATGAAGGGTCACTGTGTTTGTTTTAGGTTAAAATGTGTTGATACACGTTGAAGATGTGGTCTCAACAGTTGAATAGCATACTTTTATCGAGCGTTACTCTATACATCTTGCTTAACCAATTTGATAAATTAATTAGGAAGGAGTTATATAGTGTGTGATCTAAACCGACTCTACCAAGCCTATCAAACATTACGTAACTCCA
>NW_025893832.1:0-1147 GCF_002878395.1 Capsicum annuum | reverse complement strand
ACCACCTCGTGCAATATTTATCTCTCTTTCGTGAGCATCACCTATATATCTCACTAACGTACCCGTACCCCCTTGCTTACCTCCGCTTTTATGCTTATATATTTATTGACAAATATTGCATTGCACCTCAGTATCTGATATACGTTCAAAAAATTGCCATGCAATACTAGTTGTTTTACGAGCTCTTGGGGTACGGGGAGGACAGGGAGGGAGATTAACCGATTCAGATCTAACGTTAGCATTTCCTACTGCGGGTGTCTCACCAATATTTTCATCATCTTCGTTTAAATTAACCGCATCCACTTTATTTTCTTCTTCTATATCGTAATTTTCCTGAGCTTCTACATAATCCATATCGTGGGCACCTACACCTAAAGGTACGCCTACTTCTTCCTCAAAAGATTGACTAAGCGGTGCCGGAGGCACACTGGTATATCTACTACTTGAAGTACCTCTACTGCAAGTAATTCACTTCTTACTACCAACTTTTTACTACCACTACAGCTTCCCGGATAAAAAATTTTAACACCTTTAGTAGCGAGGTTTCTTAATTTATCCATAATATAAATTAAACTAAAAAAATTCAAAATACACAAATATAATAAAATTAAATATTCAACAATTAATACACTAAATAAAAATTAAAAGTAAGAGATGGAACGACAATATCAAATTTTGGAAGTATCCGAAGATTGCGACTTTAGAACCTTTCACTCGTACTTTGTAATCGCAAAATTAAAAAATCAAAGTGAGCACTTTAGGAAATTAAATATATAGAATGTTTGAGAATTGAGAATTGAGAGGCAATAAGAATTGAGAGAATGAAAAATTGTGTGGAAAATGATTTGAAATTGTAGAGTATTTATAGAAATTTTTTGGGGGGTTAAAAAATAATTTTAAAAGTTTTTTTTTTTTCTAATTATAAATGTCAAACTAGCCGTTTGGACCCAAAAACGGTTATATGGCAGTTGGGCCAACGGCTAGTTTGGGCCCAAACGGTACAAAGCCCTTTTAAAAAAAAAATTCGGGCAGGTTAATCGGCGGGCCCAGATCGGGCCGAACCAAAAAAAATAAACGGGCCCGGTATCCGGTACCCTACAGCCCATGGGCTGATCGGGTCAGGTCCAACCTGGCTGGTTTTATTAAA
>NW_025893831.1:0-1914 GCF_002878395.1 Capsicum annuum | reverse complement strand
ACTCAAAATAAAGCATATCCAAGCAGTTTGAAAAAAGGAATACAAAAATAAGAGCAATAACAACAATGAAATACTGTGAAATGAAGAGCAATATACATTATATATAGAAATTAATAGTATGACAACAAAATAATTTGATATTCAAAGTATAAGGACATAGATGATGCTTGAAGAACAAGAAACCACGAGAATAATGCATATACCACTGATAAGAAGGGAGGTTCAAGTATGACCCCCAAGCTTATCTCGTAGGGAAGCGAGAGAACACTCAACTATCAACTAATCTTCTACCCTAATTCGCGGCCTCCCATACCTCCTATCTAAAGTCATGTCCTTGGTAAGCTTAAGATGCATCCTCTTAATACTTCTATGGCCTGCTCTACCTCTCTCGATGCCTGCCACTGTCAACCTCTCAAACTTCCTCATTGGTGCATGTACACCTTTCCTTTTCACATGCCCAAACCATCTGGACCTCGCTTCCCTCATCTTGTCTAGTTGTTCACCACGAAGGCCAGTCCTATCTTGTCTGAAATATATTTATTCTTAATCTTATTTTTCCTTGTATGCCCATACATCCATCTCAACGTCCTCATCTTCACAACTTTTATCTTCTGAAGATGTGAGTTCTTGACTAGCAACACTACGTTCCATACAACATAGTGGGTCTAACCACCACCTTGTAGAAATTACCTTGAAGTCTTGGAGATACCTTCTTATAACACAATGCTTTGGAGGCGAGCCTCCATTCCCCCCACCCTACACCAATTCGATGTGTGACGTCATCATTGATCTCCCCATTACCTTGAATTAAGACCAAAGATAGTTGAAACATCTTCTTTCAGGGATAACATAAGCCTCAAATGTTACTTCCATGTTGACCACACTCATAGTTACTGAATTACACCCCAAGTATTCGGTCTTGCTCTTGCTTAGCTTGAACCCTTTAGACTCCACAATTTGTCTCCAAACCTATAGCCTAGCGTTAACTCCGCCGTGAGTCTCACCAATCAGTACCATGTCATCTTCTAATAACATACACCATGAAAACCTCACCTTGGATATGCCGTGTTAGTACATCCGTAATCCGTGCTAAAAGAAATGGGC
Source organism: Capsicum annuum (assembly GCF_002878395.1). Lineage (NCBI taxonomy): Eukaryota > Viridiplantae > Streptophyta > Magnoliopsida > Solanales > Solanaceae > Capsicum > Capsicum annuum. The sequence continues at coordinate 810 of NW_025893831.1, read as the reverse complement.
TAAGTGTTGATTCCTGGTGTAATCCTATCATGACTGGGAAGTGCTCCGAGTTCCCTTACACCCACCCCCACCCCCACCCCCTTTACCCTTAGTGTTGGCTCCATTGTACGTGTCCTCAATCGCCCAAATGTAAGCCACAAGTATACCTCTGGCCTCCAAGCATCTCCAAAGAACCTCCCTTGGGGCTTTTTCCGCAAGCCTTGATGAACACCATATGTGAATCTCTCTTCTTGTCCCTATACTGTTCTACAAGTCTCCTCACAAGAGATGGACGACCCCTCCCACCCTGTCCTCACCCTCATCTCCGCCACCCTATCCACAGGAGCATAAGGGATCAATTAAATAATAATCGTTGAACAAGCGCCACATGAATCTCGAGAGCGCGGTGAGAGAGAGAGAGAATCAAGACAGGCATTTCATTTTGTTTCTTAAATAGAACTGTGACAGATAAACTTTATGACTTCTTGATCCTTTAAAAAATAAAATAAAAATATGACTTCTTCGTACCTGGTTCCCTGATCATCTAACTGATCTGGGGAGGAAGTCCCAGCTAACATCCGGAAACTAACTTTATTTGAATACAGTCTGCTTTGAGTTGCTTCCAATTGTCTTGTAGGATAATTTGGTAAATTAGGCTGGAGTGATACTAGGACTGTGCTTGTTAAACTAGGATTTCAATGTGCTGTATATCCATAAAAGAAACACGGTTACTCACATTTCTAAGTGCAACTATCTTCTTGTTCTCTCTCTAGTTGGTCTCTCATTCCCATGTGATTTCGTAGAGTATGGTGGCCTATCCGTTTCTTGATT
>NW_025893830.1:0-2165 GCF_002878395.1 Capsicum annuum | reverse complement strand
TGTTGCATTGTTGCATTCTTACCTGGTTTGTTACTATCTTCTTTTCTTAGGCTATTCTTATTTTTAGTTAGTTTTCTTGTTCTGAGAAAAACTGATTTGTTTCCTTCCTTGATGGACTTGCTCATAGTATCTCACTGTAAAATTGTTTGGCCATTTTCAATATTATGTGTGTTAATTTCCTTTCTCGCGATATTCTGAGTTTCTTCTTTACAACTATTGTTATTATAGTACATGAACGTAATTTTGCAGTATTAATGAGGTAGTTACACATATTTAGAATATGTTTAATCCGTTGTCTCTTCTTTACATGATATGTGAACTTGCTATGGAATCTACAATAGACTTCCCCTCCCATTGCATTTTCGAAGGGGTCAATAAGGCCTATATCTTCAAAAATAAAGTCGATCGTATGACGTATCAATGCAAGAAGAAAAATGGGTTAAAGCCCCATCGTTGAAGCGACAAAGATGCTTAAAAGTCTCATTCCCTTATTATTTTATTTCTTATTGTATTTATTTATTCATTTGTTTAGGTTATTCATGTATTTGGGCCTCGAAGCCAAAGTTATACTTAATACAGGTGGAATGAACTCGAGCCAAGGGCTCGAAAACTAAATTAGGATAGGTGAAATGGGTCAAAGACCCAATTAGACTAGGACAGGTTTCATTGATTTGGGCCCAATGGCCTAAATCTTTTACCTTTTCCTCCCTTTCCCCTTTTATGTGTTTATTTGCTTAGTCGTTTTGTTTAGACCTAGATAAAATCTCTACTAAGTTGCCTAAATCTATTTTACACACGTCTTTTCTAAAAAATCAATCACTTTTCAATAAATTAATCTTTTTAGAAGTTAATCAAAAGGTGTTTTCAAACTGTTCGGATAATCGCAGGTTAGCGGACGTTTTAGGTGCCTAACACCTTCCTAAAACGTTAATTGGAACCACTTATTTAGAATCTCTAACTTAAACAATTTTCTTGTTTTGAATCGTCTAAGTATTTTATAAAGGTTTCTTAATTCCTTTTCAAAATTAAGTGGCGGCTCTTTAAAAGTCAAAATTTCGCAAAAAACCCCCAGCAGAGTCGCCATTTCTGTTTTGCAAAATTTTGACTTTTAAAGAATCCCCACTTAATTTTAAGGAATTAAGAAACCTTTATAAAATACTTAGATGATTCAAAACAGGAAAATCGTTTAAGTTAGAGATTATGAATAAGCGGTTCCTATTAACATTTTAGGAAGGTGTTAGACACCTAAAACGTCCGTTAACTTGCGGTTATCCAAACTGTTTGAAAACATCTTTTGATTAACTTCTAAAAAGATCAATTTATTGAAAAGTGATTGATATTTTAGAAAAAAATTGTGTAAAATAGATTTAGGCGACTTAGTAGGGATTTTAACTAGGTCTAAACAAAACGACTGAGCAAATAAACACATAAAAGGGGAAAGGGAAGAAAAGGTAAAAGATTTAGGTCATTGGGCCCAAATCAACGAAACCTGTCCTAGTCTAATTGGATGTTTGACCCATTTCACCTGTCCTAATTTAGTTTTTGAGCCCTTGGCTCGAGTTCGTTCCACCTGTATTAAGTATAACTTTGGCTTTGAGGCCTAAATACACGAATAAGCTAAACAAATGAATGAATGAATGAATATATAAATAAATACAATAAGAAATAAAATAATAAGGGAATGAGACTTTTAAGCATCTTTGTCGCTTCAACGATGGGGCTTTAACCCATTTTTCTTCTTGCATTGATACGTCATACGATCGACTTTATTTTTGAAGATATAGGCCTTATTGGCCCCTTCGAAAATGCAATGGGAGGGGAAGTCTATTGTAGATTCCATAGCAAGTTCACATGTCATGTAAAGAAGAGACAACGGATTAAACATATTCTAAATATGTGTAACTACCTCATTAATACTGCAAAATTACGTTCATGTACTATAATAACAATAGTTGTAAAGAAGAAACTCAGAATATCGCGAGAAAGGAAATTAACACACATAATATTGAAAATGGCCAAACAATTTTACAGTGAGATACTATGAGCAAGTCCATCAAGGAAGGAAACAAATCAGTTTTTCTCAGAACAAGAAAACTAACTAAAAATAAGAATAGCCTAAGAAAAGAAGATAGTAACAAACCAGGTAAGAATGCAACAATGCAACA
>NW_025893829.1:0-1165 GCF_002878395.1 Capsicum annuum | reverse complement strand
TGTGGGTTATGTTTATAGGTTTTCTTACAATGTATAGGCTTACTGAAAAAAATACCACAAGCCAAAGTATTTCTCATGGTTTTATACAACGGGTCATAGAAAGGGTTCCTGGTATCTCGGCAGAAATTTCACACCTTTATGAAGTTTCTTTTACTTTGCAAGAGGAGCCTATAGTATGGTTCATGAAAATAAACCACATTATGTAGATTTGGTCATGTGAAACAACCCGAACCGGGACCTTATCGTGATGGGCATCCCAAGTCCAACTAGGACCTTTAACCACCCCTGATACCCAACCTAACTCCACACACATACCCTGAGTCAGATTAATTTTTAACATATCACAAGATAGCGTATTTGTAGATATACTAACTTTAGGACAGGTTTATTTTCCAAACCAATCCAACCAAATCAATCTATCTAACAACCAACAAAATCAAAACAATAACCCAATATAAATATATACAATCCAGATCAAAATGGAACAATCATACATCAAATATAGTCCACAGATAGTATCCCCAATACCAATACCAATGCCAAGGCTGATACCACTGCCTAAACCGTCCATACCAACCCATAGAAGTCCCACAAAGCCTCTAACTGAAAGTAAAACAATATTCTGTTAGGAAATGCCCCTGACCATAAATGAAACAAGAGTCTATAAAATGACCAATGTAAGGACATCCATGACAGAAAATAGAGCCTTACGTAATATGGAAGCTCACCACTTCAATACAACACAAGCTGATCGAAATCTAATCCCTAAGCAGGAGGAGTAGAATGGTCAGTTCCTATATCACGTGGGGATATAATGCTAGAAGATGGGTTAGCGAGCGAATGTTAGCATAAACTCAGGATAAGGACAAAATAATGCCAACCTTTTAAACCAAGTAAACAACTATATACATACACAACCATACATATATAGATATATCCATGCTGGGAGAGGGAACTTGGTTTAGCATGCCTTAAAAGAATTAAACTAGGTACGTGTAGCTTAACTATCCTAGAACCACCCTTGGGCTATGTGGGTCCAGTGTTACCCCCTTAATGGGCTCCGATACGTGTAGCCACACAAATCAGATATACAATAGGATTAGTGGATTCTCGTGTACCCTTCACCCTCCATGATACATATATACAAGTGTAACTTAGGGGATTC
>NW_025893828.1:0-7976 GCF_002878395.1 Capsicum annuum | reverse complement strand
GACATAAATTAAAATGAATTTAAGAAAGTAAATTGTGTCATCATTTACTTTGAAAAAAAAATTAGGTAAGGGTTAAGCTTAATTGTATTGTTTTGATATCTCTGATTTGAGAATTTTTTTTTGTGTAAAGATTAAGTATAGTTATATTATTTTGATATCTCTGTTATCGTATTATTTTATAATAGTTAACAGGTGGTAGATGAGTGTCAGACACTTTGAGAAATTTTTAGTGTAAAGTTAGATTTAACTGTATCATTTGATGTCTCTATTATCGTATTGTTTTATTGCAGTTTAGAGGTGGTAAATGAATGTCGATCGACTTTGAGAATTTTTTTCGGTAAAGGATAGGTTTAATTAAATAAATTTTCCATCTTTACATATTCAAAATATGTTGAATTTAACTATTGTATTCATCTTTATTATTTAAAAAAAAAATTATTTAGTGTAATGTTTGAACTCATTAAGTGAGGTACACGCGCGAGGCAAGTGCACCTAAACTAGTATAATAAAATGACGGAGCAAGCACATCGATAGAAAGTAGCTTGCTTGATGCCCAACTTATCATAATTAGCGATAATATAATAAAATGACCGAGCAAAGCACATCGACAACGGAGAGTAGCTTGCTTGCCCCCAACTCCCTCTTATATAATAACCCTCCAACTTAAGCTTGAATACATAGCAAACTTCCTCCATACTTGTTCCCAACTTATCTGTGTGATCAATAATTATGGCTAGCCAATGTTTTGTTCGTCCAACTTTTGACAATCCCTTTCTTAACATTGAAGAATTACCAGGTGATACGATTATACGTAAACCTGAACCCCTCACACAAGCCAATTCTGATCCCAATGGCACGTCCTTAGTTATATCTAAAGATATAGATCTTGACATCAACAAAAAAACATGGCTGCGAATATACGTCCCACGACGAATAATTACAAATCATGATGACGAAAAATTGCCTGTCATTTTCTACTACCATGGTGGAGGCTTTGTTTTCTTCCATGCCCATAGTTTTTTCTGGGATTTGTTTTGTCAAGGACTTGCTGGAAACCTTGGGGTAATGGTTATCGCCCTCGAATTTCATCTGGCCCCTGAAAATCGCCTTCCTGCTGCTTACGACGATGCCATGGATGGGTTATATTGGATTAAATCAACTTAAGATGAATGGGTCCAAAAATATTCAGATGTGAGTAACGTCTATCTTTTTGGATCCAGTTGCGGTGGAAACATGGCTTATCATGCAGGTAATTAATTAGAGATATTTGGATTTAAGATTTGGGGTGTGTTCGGTTGAAAAGGAAAATGTCTTTAGGAAAATAAACAATTTTTTACTTATTTTCTTGTACTTGATATTTACTCTTATGAGTTATTTAAAAGAAAATTATAAGTATAAAGTAGGGGTAGGGAGGGTCAAGGGGATAGGGGATCGAGGAGTGGGGTTTGGGCCATTGGGGGTGGGGCGCGGTTGGGGGTGAGAGTGTGGGGTTTGGGCGGGGATGGAGAGTTGGGTTGGGGGTTTGGGTTTAGGCATTGATGGGGTGGGGATTGGTGGTTGTTAGAGCGGAGAAGAGATAATATAAACTTTCTTATTCTCTACTTTTATTACTAGTGTCATTTTCTTTACCATATTTTTAAGAAGCTTGTTTCTGAAGAAATTTTATTTTTCAAATTTTTTGATTAATCAAACACGAGGAAATATAAAAATATTATCCTCCATACGAACACATGGTTAAATTTAATTTGTTCAGTTCAGTATATATTTATGTTCATTACTCTTACAAAGGAGATTAGTTTAGATTCCGTTTAGAGTTCGCAAATTGGATGATTCGTGATTTTATGACCTAATTTTATCACCCCTACATTCATATAGGGTTACGAGTAGCAGCTACGGCATATAAAGAACTAGAACCAGTGAAGATCAAAGGGCTAATTTTGCATCAACCATATTTCAGTGGAAAAAACAGGACAAAATCTGAAGAGAAGCTAAAGGATGATCAACTTTTGCCATTACACGCAATTGACAAGATGTTCGACTTGTCCCTGCCAAAAGGGACACTTGATCATGATCATGAATATTCCAATCCATTTCTTAATAGAGGGTCAAAGCATGTAGATGATATGGTCGCACGAGGCTGGGCGGTTCTTGTAACTGGTGTCTCTGAAGATCCTCTGGTTGATAACGCACACAACTTTGCAAATTTTATGGAAGAGAAAGGCATAAAAACTTTCAAGCTCTTTGGAGATGGTTATCATGCTATTGAAGGGTTTGAACCCTCAAAGGCAACAGCTTTAATTGGCGCCACCAAGGATTTCATATGTGCTACTAAAAATTAAATTGAACCATCCTGCTGGTGGTGTGTTTGTTTCATTTCCTTCTAATAAATCAAGTGTGCTTCTTTGTGCAAATAAGAGAGGGGCTTACACCCTCCTTCGTGTGAGAGATTATTTTAAGTTATTATATTTTCTCTATTTCTTATCTGCATTAATCCTCAATCTTGATGGCAGCCTTCTCTTTAACGTTACAAGTTTAACTAAAAACTTTTACCGCCTCCATACATATTTGCTTGTTCACTATTGACTTGATACATTTTTTAAGAAATAATAGATAATATGAATAATTTACTATTATTCTTTAAATATAATAAATTTAATATTTTAAAATGTATTAAATAATAAATAATATTCAATAACACGGATAAAATGGAGATAAGATAGTAAATTATCTATTAATTTTTCAAACTAGACAAACATTGTTGCACATCTATTTTTAATATTAGGACAAATAAAGGTGAACTGATGAGCTTAAGAAATAATAAAAAATATGAATAATTTACTATTACCCTTTAAATATAATAAATTTAATACTTCAAAAAACATATTAAATATTAAATAATATTCAGTATCAAGGATAAATGAAGATAGAATAGCAAATTAACTATTAATTTTTTAAACTAAATAAATATTATTACACATCTATTTTAATATTAGGACATATAAAAATAAACCGATGAAGTATAATTCAATTGCATTTGTATGCAAGTCTCCACCAGTTCTAGAGAATGTTCCTTAACAAGGAGAGAGGGAGGAAGGGCAGAAGACAAATAGACCAACGAGGTTAATTGATTTTAAATAAACCAATTGGGTTAAAGAATTTGAAAGGAGGATATAAAGGTTTCTTTCGTGAAACTTAGAATAATTTATTTATCTTAAAAGTCGGCTATATAATAAAATAATAAAAATGTATAATAAAAGAAGTCTATTTTGTCATCTAGCTGTCTATTTTATTTCTGAATTGAACCGCTTAGTTCTACCCCTTGATTTAATATAGTTGGCCTAATAGTTTTGGGGTCCATTTTTAAACGGTGGCTTTTTTTTTTTTATATATATATAAATTATACAATCACAAACCTAAAGTTGTATTTGGTAGGATGGAAAATACATTTCATGAAAAATGTTTTCCTAAAAAATATTTTAGTAGAAAATAAGTTGATATTTTTTGCTTATTTTCTTATGTTTGGTTATTGAGTGAAAAATATTTTTTTTAAAATATTTTATGGTGTTTGATTGGTGAATAGAAAATATTTTTTTTTCTAACTAAATTTTAATTTACATGAATGCATGACCCTCTAAATAAAAATATAATATATTTTTAAAACATAATATTTAACTAAACATTTTTAATCATTCGATCCGTTTGTACGAGATGTGACATCAACAATTATACATTTATCTGATCAAATTTAGAAAATAATATAATTTTTTATTACGTATTAGTAAAATAAATTTATTACTACGTATTTTTATTTTTTTATTCATTAAAAAGTAATTTCTTAATACGATTTATGAAAGAAAAAGTTAAAAAGGGTGGGCTAGGTGGTACTTGATTTGACAAAACGAAGCAATGAATTTTTTTTAAAAAAAAAATTGATAAAAAACTTAATAAAAAGTTTTAATTTATAAAAGTTAAAAAAGTTATAAAGTTTTAATTTATAATTTAAAAAAAAAAACTTAGTGTACTATCAAATCACTTCTTTATATCAAATCATGTAAACATAATAAATTATTGAGTTTTACATAATTTTTTATAAAACGTAACAAATTATTACGTTTTGTGAAAAAGTTTTTAAAAAACTTAATAAATTATTACTATGTTTTACTAAAATTTTTTTACTGTACACTTCTGCTATCAAATCGTTAAAAAAAGGTATAAAATGTAATAAATTATTACGTTTAGCCTATTTTGGTAACTTATTAAATAAGTGATCTATTTTGGTTACTTTATTCGTATTTTGATTTATTTTGGTTCCAAGTTCGCATAAGTCACATCTCAATAATTTCTAAAAAATGACTTCTCCTGGCCCATGGGGTAAGTCATTTTCTTTCAAATGGAGAAAAATGAGTTCCTTTGGAAAATATTTTTTCCAAATTTATATTATAACCAAACAGAGAAATAGAAAAATATTTTCCATCATACCAAACACACCCTTGAGAATTTACTACCCAAAATCTCCTACCTTTTAAACAATTACTTAAAATTTTTAATTTTGTATTTTACTGTTGATACATCTATATTTATAATCTATAATTTATATCTATAACTATAATCTATACCTATAATCTATATATATAATTTATAATCTATAATCTATATTCTATTAAAAATGTGAAGACCTTTAAAGAAATGTTTTGAACTTTTTGTCCTTCACTAAAATACCTTTCTTTATACAAAACTATCTTTTCATTATTTTCTTTAATTAATTATTTAATTATTTTTATTATGGTAACTATACTCCTAAAATATATGGGACGCCAAAAATATATGAAAGGAAAATCAATTAATATTTTTTGTACTGATCAATTAGAAAAATATTCCTAATAGGATAGAAAAATACTCCTAAAATAGGACTCTATTAAGGAAATACTTCTATAAATATAACCATCGAAGAAACCAATTTACTTATTGAAAATATATGATTGATGCTCATCTAACTTAATTCGGTTGTATGTCTAGATTTGTGCAACGTTTGAACTCAATAAAGTGAGGTACACGTGTGAGGTGCATACATCTAAACTAGTATGAATAAAAACTCCACCCTACTTTTACTCCACAATTAATGCATGCAATCATTTTATCTTTGAAGATTTTCTTTTCCAAATATTTCACCCCATAAAATCTCTTCCAAATTATCATCAACTGATACAATTTAACATATGTTTATTTATAAATATTTGACATATTTAACATATGTTTGATATATGTAAATTATTTATTTTGGTGTGATATTGAATTTTTAATGATTAGTGAGTAATTTTATGAAATGTATCATTGTGATACATCTGGAATCAAATGTATCATTATGATACATCTGAAATCATATTTATCATTTCCATGATTTGTGCCTAATTTTATTTTCCGTAATAATTGAATTCGTTAGTTCCTATTATATGTATCATATTATAACATACGTATCACAAATTTAAAATTCGAAATATGATGTAATTTAACAAATATTTAACTATAAATTATTTATAAATATTTGATACATTTAACCTATGTTTGACATATGTAAATTATTTATTTTGGTGTGATATTGAATTTTTAATGATTAGTGAGTATTTTTATGAGATGTATCATTATGATACATCTGGAACCAGAGAAATCATTGTGATACATCTGGAACCAGATAAATCATTATGATATATCTGGAATCAAATGTATCATTATGATACATCTGAACCCAGATTTATCATTTTCACGATTTATGCATAATTTTACCCCCCGTAATAATTGAATCCGTTATTTTTTAAAATAAAAATCTTTCCTATTTTAAATGTATCACTAATGATATGTATCACGTTATAACACAAATTTAAAAATCTGGGATATGATGTAATTTAACAAATTGTTAGAACAAAGTGTTATAGCACTTAAACATTCAAGGATTTATGTAAGTTATCCTTTTTTTTTCCTTCTCTAGTAAGCCCTCTAGCATGTGATGTTGGGTTGGGTCAGTTCGTGGGATAAATAAAAAAATTAATTAGAAAATATTAAAAAAAAAAACTAGAGTATTAAATTTAATACGAGTAGTCCAAATTCAAAGTCTACTTATAGTGAATAAAATAATGATATTTGTTATAAAATAAATTTAAACAACATGAAAGAAAAAAAGTAGAAAACAAATTAGTGAGGCAAGAAGAGAATTTTTCTTGTTTCTTCCAAATATATTTCAAGTGTCTATAAGTGTCATAACTCGAGTCTACATCCTAGGTGTGACTTGGTACTTAGGACCTCAAGTGATGCAAAGCGAACTCTTAGTATTGACATGTTGCTAAGATTAAAACTTAAATTTTCTGAGTGGAAGCTTTATTATAAGAATTATGGAAAAAACATAATATTTGATCATCTGAAAATCCAAACATACTAAACTATCTAATGTCTGATAGTCTCTACTGATAAAAATTAGTTACTAGGACAAGACCCCGACTAACTCTAAACCGACTAAAGTAAAACTCTAAAATCAAACTAGCAAACTAAATTAATACAAGGTCCTTAAATAATGAGGACTCACACATATTACATGAAATCCTGCTGAGTTATCTAGCCACGAGTCTGGGAGGGGGCACCTGAATCTATATCATAATAAAATATTACACAGAAGAAAAGTATGCAGTCAATGCTATTGAATGTATTGATCATATGACCATGCAAATAACTTTAAATAATGTTATAAACGTCATGAAAACACGGCTGAAATCTAAAAAAAGTGTAAGCATTTGAGAATGAATAAGTCAAAGTTGTAAAACATAGATCATTTTCTGTAATGAAAGCTAAAACATATATGAGCCATAAATCTGTGAGATTATAAACGTTTAATATAAGTTAAAGTTGAAACATAGGAGTTTTTTACAATCTACATACATCACGCGAGCCTCATGATATCCAATGTAAAATACCAGTTAGAAGGGTTGTCCTATATCTTTCCAAGGGTATAAAATTTGTCTGATGTGAATCCATTACTGGTCCATCTGGGGCAAAAAGTCTACCTAATCGGAGGAATGATTCTAGTCCTATGGTGGCAGAGTAGTTCTAGGACTTGGATTTTCTGAAGCCGCATTCTCCCAATTAGCACATCTTTATAAAAAATACTATACTTTACTCAAAAACTCTCTAAGGGAATAATAAGTGATGGATCAATAATACATTTCCTCAATAATGATACATAGAACACAGGCTGTACAGCTAACTCTGCGGGCAATTCTAACTTGTAGGCTACTTTCTCAATCTTTCTCATAATTTGATAGGGACCAATATATTGGGGACTAAGTTTCTCATCCTTACTAAACCTCATAACCCCTGTTATGGGTGAGACCTTAAGGAATACCCAATCATCAATTTCAGATTCAAGATTCCTTCTTTTTACGTCAAAGTACTATTTAAGGCTATGCTGAGTTGTCTTCAACCTTTCTCAAATCCCTTGAACCTTCTCAATAGTCTGATAAATTAAATATGGACCTACAAATATAGCTTCACCTACTTTGAGCCAACTAAAAAGAGATCTGCACCTTTACCCGTAAAGAGCCTCAAAGGAAGCTATCTAGATGTTGGAATGGAAATTATCTTTATATGTAAACTCAATAAGAGAAGTGGTCATTCCAGTTACCTTTGAAATTGGTCACACAATCCTTCAACATATCCTCTAAGGTCTAAATAGTTTTCTCTCCTACCCATTTTTCTGTGAATGAAAAGTTGTATTGAGATCTACTCGAGTACCAAGATCCTTCTAGAAAGACTTCTAGAAATAAAATATAAAGTAGTACATCTATCTAAAATAATAGACAAGGGAGCAATCAAACAATCTCTGCGATATAAAGTTTGGCATATTCTTCTACTAAGTCCATAGTCTTGACAGGCAAAAAGTTAGCTAACTTAGTCATACTATCTACTATCACCCATATATAATAATGATTACG
>NW_025893827.1:0-2462 GCF_002878395.1 Capsicum annuum | reverse complement strand
AGATTAAGATTGAGATATGATTTATAGTATATGAGTTGTGAAACCCCCATGGTCCTACCTAGTAGTTGTGAGATCGGGGGTGTATACAAAAATTCATGCAATTGCTTTCACCATTTATCATGATTCCATCATCATCATTCCATCGCATTGCACCATTTGCATTACATTACATTCCTCGATTTGGTTTGATACTATATCTGTATTTACTTTTTTATTGTATTGCCATCATAGAGCCTTGTTTGTGATGTTGTGTTGGAGAATTTATTTTATTTCATTACATTGTCTTGTATCATCTTATATTGATTTAAAGGTTGGAATATTATGAGACATGGGGTATGGCTGAGACTTGATAAGAGAGATAGACATGTTACCCCTATTGGTAGTATTAGATACACTCGTATATATGTGCACTCTCCCACTATTTTTCATCTCATATTACTTGGTTGATTATAACTAAGTAACCTTGATGTATCTTATTACTGAGTCTTCTTCATAAATAAATCCCATTATAGATTGATCATGAAATTAATAGTGTTGATTCACCTAGATTGATGTGCCTACCTTTTTTTTGGTAACTATGTTAATCGTTATGTTGGGTTACCCTGATAGGCTGAAAGGATGTAATTACAAATATAGATTGATTGGGGGAAACTTGGGTAGTAGGATGGTGGTTTTCGCTATCGCTTTGGATTAGGGTTGGTTATCAATAATACTTGCTGAGTAGACGTGATTTCGTACTCACCCTTCCATTTATTTCCTTTTTTTAATTTTTCTACACCCCGTGAAGGTATTGGACCGAGTAGCAGCTTGTAAATTAGTTACTTCCAATATTGGCATTGCGGAGATCAAGGTAGTGGCTAATGAACTTCAAGTTTACCAGATCTCTCTTTATTTATCTTGTGCCTACTTTTACCAGATCTCTCTTTATTTATCTTGTGCCTACTTTTGCATTTAAGATACCTCAGTCTATTCAATATATTTTTGAATTACAGGATTGTACTAGTGAATACCTGACCTGGGATGTATCTTAGATAATTGTGTCTTCTTTATATATATATATATATATATATATATATATATATATATAATATTTATTTTCTCTTCTTACGCTTCTATATTTTCATAATTGTGATTTCAGATTGGGTCAAACTTACTTGTCCAAAGGGTTTGACAAGTGCTACCCACATGCCTAATTTAGGATCGTGACAATAAATGAGCTTAAGGTGTAAAGTTCATTATCGTATTGGATATAAATAAAACTTTCATGAAAAAGATACAAATTATTTAAAATTATTTATAAGAAATAATATATTGTATACATAAAACTTGTGTATAGCATATATCGGTTCGGTTCAATTTTTTATTCGGTTTATTTTTAATAAGACTAAACCAAACCAAGTATTAGCAGTTTTTAAAAACTTAGAATCAAACCACAATCAAATAAAATTAGATTATTTAATCAATTTTGCTAGGTTTTGTCGATTCTAATCGATTTCTAACCAAATCAAGAATACCCCTACTTCTAATCAAGTCAAAAGTTCTTAAAATTTACATAAGAGTATGTGTCTTCATTTAAAACTCTTAGAAGTTTCATGGTATATATTTTTCGTGTTATAAGGTAAACAAATGACCACATACTGTGCTTGAATAGATCACGTAATAATAAAATTATTAAGCTAAAATGAAGACTTATATACTCCAAAAGCCCCGTATGTGTTATGTAAAAGATGGGGATAACTACATGATTTATCAAACACAAGCTTCTAATTACCCTATTTTACTTAAGTTTTAATTAATTATAATCCATAAGCTCTCTTATCAATTAAATACAATCCATAGTCTCTCTCCTTATTTTCTCCTTTAATTCTATCTCTTTCTATATCTTCTATTTCTTTTCTCTTTTTAATGTTTTTTCTTTCTTTTTCAATTTTCCTTTTTTTTCTTTTTTTTGTCCATTTTCATTTATTTTTTCCTTTTCATTTTTTCTCTTTTTTTATATTTTCTTTTCTTCTTTTTTGTTTTTTCATCTATTTTCTTTTTTTGTTTTTATTTCTTTTTTCTTTGCAGTCTTTTTTTTTTTGTATTTTCTTTGTTGTTCTTGTTTTATTTTTCTCCTTCTTTTTTTTTCCATTATTTGTCTTTTGTTTTCTCTCATTTTTTTGTTGTTGTATTTTATTTTTTATATTTATTTGTATCATATTATATATTTTAAATAAATTTATTATGTATATTTGAATAGTTTAGTCGTGAATATGTACAATTTATCATTTGTATCTATATATAGACGAGCATATGAATTAATTGTATTTGTTTTGAGTCTAAAATCTATAAATATGCAACACTTCATTCAATGAAAATGTATCATTAGTATTTATATGTCAAATTTATCATTTTTATTTGTATATAAATCAATATCATTTGTATGCATATGATTCAAGCTGTATAAACATGTATCATTTGAT
>NW_025893826.1:2004-12416 GCF_002878395.1 Capsicum annuum | reverse complement strand
CTAATTTGATTTCAATTATGGTCAACTTTAATGGATTGACTAAATTAAATTAAAATTCATTACGAATTAATACTTTCTTTAATCCCGAGCTTCTTGATTTAATAAAATTAAATAAATATTTATCCAAATAAATTATTTTTGAGAGTACATTATATTTAAATCAAGACTTTATCTGCTCGAATTAATTTCAAGCTTGATCAGTAAAAATCTAATTTTGATAAAAATGTTCATTTAAGTAGTAAAATTTATACAATTTCGCATATGTAACTACGAAAATGCATAATCGTCAATTAAATGACAAAATTAACCCAAATAAATATTTTGGAGCATAATTATTCAGACGAAATAAATATTTCAATTTTATTAAACATTGAAGAAACTCATGATTAAATTTAGTCGTGGAGGGCAAAAATTAGGTGTCAACAACTATCATACTCAGGGTTTCTAACTCCACATGGATAGACATGAAATAATTGTGCATCATAATGAAATCGTAAGATAGAAGAGGTCGAAAATATGCCTCAAATCTCGATACCGAATTAATAACCAATCTGTCATAAACTAACCATAATAATGATCAAAATAATGATAATAACAATATCAATAACATCACTAGTAACCAGCTATTCTAGATAATCAAATACCTAACCGAGCCTATGCATTTCCCCCACCGTCCCCAGGTTCAGAAGGTTCAATCAACACACAACAACATAAGGCATAGTCATCACCCATATTTATGAAACCATCTCATACCGACTGATAGACATAGGCGCAATGGTGATAGGTGATGCACATGCAAGAATGAATGCAAGGTATACAATCAATATCACAACCAACCCCCAGACTCAAATCGAGCATATATATTATTATCACAATATCCAACGGCCATGTCGGGTATCAATATCATTATCACAGTATCTTTCGGCCTTATCGGATATCAATTTCATCGTAATAATATCCTTCAGACTTTCCGAGCATCAATATTATCATAACTTTCCTCGATCTAGCCAGAAATAAATACTATCATAACCATCAATACATGTGTATAGATATATATAATAATTATAGACTCAATCCATGGCTAAACGAGTGTAAATCCATAAGTCTATTGCTCGAAATGATCTTCAGAACTAAATCATTATAAAAATATAGAAAGGACCGAAATATCTCATGATCGGAGTAAATAATAGTGCCAAGTCATGGACCAAAATCTATCTTGATCAAATCTTTAAATAACATTTTAACCTCTTTTATACGTATAAATATTTTATTTGGTAGACAATTATTATAGTAAAGAAATCTATTGTTATGGTGAAAAGTGAATTTTAACACTTATTTAGGAACAACAATGTTAAGATCGTATATCATCTAGAATCACATCAATACCGATATAATAATACCAAATCTATGGATGCCATCACCAGTATTTAGTAAATGAAATCATAAGCAACAAAAATATATATATGTATCCATATTCTAATACCATATCCTTTACAAGGATAAACACTTCCCGGATGTCCAACGAATATCATAACATGAATCTTAACCCAATAATATGTCTGGAATATTCATAACATCGTACTCACGGCTTTAGGTCCAATAATAAAAGACAAGCCCCAAAATGGCTAAAATAAAGTGTGAGCCCCACGAGGGCTAAAGTAAATGGAAAGCCTCACGAGGGCTAAAGTAAATTACAAGCCCCAAAAGGGAAAAATTAAAAGAGAAGCGAGGAAGAGCATACATTCATAATCATCATTCGTCGTCAAGGACAATTTATTCATAGATATATGAATGTATATAGCATAAATATTACAATGCATATCAGATTCAACATGGTTAGTAGCATAACTTATCATGTATTCAGTAAATATGCCTTTTAGAGCCCTTAGTATCATAACTCACAATATTAGAAACAAGGGGAATTTCTAGCCTAATCTCTAGTTTGGTTACTAGGCAAAGTATAACAATAGTAATAGCATAGTCCAAAGCTTGAAATAATAGTCTAGTCAATGATATAAATGATAACATAGTCATGGGCTTAATTAATAGCATAATCCATACCTACACATAGCATTAATGATAATATAGTCAACAACCATATACATCACCTCAAATACTATCACCATAACTCATTTACCATGGTTAGCCAACATACTCCCATGGCCATTCTCTAAGCATTTAACAAACGTCTAAGGTCTTTAATAGAACTATATAAATCCAAGCTTAAGGTGGGTCAAGATCCCACTTCTAATCCTCAATTTTTATAATTAGGCAAACTATGCCACAAACTAGGCTAAGGTATCTAGTTCAACTTCTCGATGTCAAGTAAGCCATAATCAATCCTAAGATATGAACTTCACCTAAAAACATGGACATTTAAGCCAACACTACCCAAATTACGATTTCAAGATCACTAGAATATCCCAACTAAGGTTAAGCATACTAACCATGATTCCAACACATAAGCAACATCCCAAACCTAGCATACTATCATATCCATGCTAAAAATTAGCTTAACCCAGGAAAAAGGCAACAAGATTCTAAAAGGGTTATAAACATTCCACCTTACCAGTCCAAAATCAATATCTAATTCCCCAAACATCAATAATCAACACTAAGTTATTTTATTCATAATCAAGTCTAACATTTATATTCACATGCCATACATAACACATATCATCTTCGAAGAAAAATAGGTAGAAGCCTACCTTAAAGTCGAACTGCAAAACCTTACATCATTAACCACATGCTCTACTCATCTCCACTTTACAATCCTAAAATGACATCATGCTAACAAAAGCATAACCTACTTTTCAATACGAGTCTAATGATACCCATATTGCACCATTGTGCTTCGGGTCCAAAAAGGGCACTAAAAACCTCAAGTGGGTCCCACTTATGAAAAATATATTTTTGAGGCCTACCCAACACCCACATCATCAAGGAATAATAACCCTCAAAAAATGGGTGCAAACAAAGCTAATTTTTGGCTAAAATTAAGCCCTAAGTGAATTTGGGGTTTTGGGTCAAGAATTAAGAAATTCATCAATAAAGTGATGAAATCTTACTTTAATTCGGATGATGATCGCATTAATAGATGATAATAAAGCTCCTACGTCACCAACATAACTCAATTTTGAGTTATCATATCCACTTAGTGTTTTAGGCTCTTAAAGGTGAAGGAAAAATATCTAAATTTGCGACCTTGGGATCTATTTATATACCCCTCAGACGAAGAGATGCGGTATCCCACTGACAGCAAAGTCAAAAATTTATTTTTGACTCTCAAAATCCAAATAACATGATTCAATAGTGAAATTTGAGTGTAAACTACATTTCAAATCCACTGGAATCATCAAAACTTTCATTTGAGGTCTATTCAGAAAAGAGTGGGGCCCACACTTATAGTTCCATTTTTCATAAGATTTGCTCAATAACCCAAAATAAGTACGGGAGCCTTGGAACCTGAAACAAGGGTCCCTCTAGCCTAAAATAGATGTTTCGGATGCTATGGAAAAGTTAAATTTTCCATTCGAGGTTGTTTCGATCAAATGTGGGTTCTACACCCATATTTTTTATTTTTTCACTTTCCGACCAATAGGTTGAAGTGAGCTCGGGTGCATTGAGACCCAAACCTAAGTTCTACCCAATCTATAATTGATATTTTGGATCTTCTGGCACAGTTGAAATTTTCATTTGAGATTTTTTCACTGAAGTTTTTATCCAATGACCATTTGGAACTAACAAAGACTTCAAAATAGGGAAATGGTTCTAAAAACTAAACGAACTGCTCAGTAACTGAATCGTTGTTTCCATCAAGTCATAAATGACTTATGGTATCTATTGAGAAGACCTAACGGCAAAAATAAGTGGAAATATAAAAATAATCGGAAGGGTCATTACAAAAAGGGTCCAGAAGAGTTCCTTCATTCCTTCATGTTTACATATGAATTATCGAATAATTTCTTTTGTGGAGATATTTTTTTTCATAAAATTTGATGCAGTTATTGAAGTTTTACAGTGGATTATGAACATCCAGATTATTATCCAAGTATGAACTTACATGGTGTATAAGATTACTGGATTTATATTTTATCCCATTAAAAGGGTAAGACACTGGGTTAGAATTTTGATGCACCATGATGATAAGATGTTGGGTTAAATTTTTTATGATTTATGACCTAAGAAGCCTTTATACTGATAAGATAATGAGTTTGAATTCCAATGCACCATATTAATGATATAATGATGGCTAAGACAAAATAATAAATTTTTGATGATAAGTCATGAAACATGTCTTGTTAAATATGCTCCATTTCTTGAAGTGAATGTCGTAGAAATATATGATAAGTTTAAAAGATGATAACTTGCTCCATTCTTGAAGTGAATGTGGTAGCAGCACATAATATGTCTGAAAGAAGATACGTGGTTAAATGAATGCACATGAACGTGAAAAAAGGACAACAATAATAGTAACCCCTAAAGCAGTAATTGCTTTGAAGCGTGGTATATTTTGAAAGACATGTTAGAGAAAAATTCTCTACAATCTTATATATGGTTCGATTTACTCTTGAAGTAGCAATATTTTAAAAGAGGATATAAGCTATCATAATTTGATATGCTTAAGTCACAATTATATTTTATTTGGGGGAATAAAAATTCAATTTTTATATATATACATACAGATCCATTCCCTGGAGTAAATGTGACAAGTATTTAGTAAAAATTAGAATCTGAATGTACTTTAGGTTGTGAAGATATCATGAACCATCTCCGAAAGAGGTAGAATAATTGAGAAAATATTCTGTGATTTACTTTGAAGTAGTAAATATGATGTTTAATTCTCGTAAAGTAAATCGGAAATTTACTAAAATAAAAATCACATGTCATGGTATACTTGGAGTTGCCATTCCAAAGATATGTATATTGTGTATTAGTCATATGTTGAAGAATTAGAAGATTCTTCAAGAATTATTTATGTTGTTTGGTTGGACCAACTAATGTTGGGATTGAATCCTTTAAATTTGGAAAGTATCCGTTCACCTATCATGTGTATGTTAAAAAGAAGCATCAACATAAGATGATCACATGTGCATCTATTGTCAACCTGCAGTCGACATTCATAGATTTTGCTTGTTCAATAAAATAGAGTTAAGAGCATAATTTTCAGATTGAGTAATCAAGATAATTTATCTTGATAATGATGGTTTGACATTGAATGCCTTTAATAAATAGATAAATCATTGCTAATTAGAATAAAAATTCATATGTTGGTTTGAAATATGATATATTATATATAAAAGTACTTGTATGTATCAAACCAATAAAATTATGATTAATTCCTCTCAATTAGTTTAAGGTCTGGAAACGCTTATTCCATCTAGTAATTTTGATATGCAGTATATGATTAATGAATATTCCATGATGCATAAAGATGAATTCTCTAAAGTAAATTGAGATGCATGCTAGTTTTCCTAACATGAGGGGAAGATAATAAATAACTAAGAAATATGTTGTAAGTTATCATCAATATGATCCTCATTCAAAAGATAATTCAAATTCAAATGTAAGGAGCATTTGTTGATCCAAAAATTGATATTATATTTAGCTGCAAATGCTCTAATTGAATGTCCCTAAAAGATAAAGTTTACTACATGTATGAAGCATAGTAGACCAATCGGTTCTAAAAGCAATAACTCTTGAAAAGGATAAGGAGAAAATGATCATAACAGGAAGGTAATATATATTGAAGATCCTAAGACATAACACTTCACAGAATCTTATGAGAGGTTCAAGTACCTAAAAATAATAAAGTCACGAGATCTCAAAATATGATGTCACATTGTGAGCCTATACAAATTGATATATCATCGATAATATCTTTGATACAATATTGGCATAATATTATACAAGATTATGAGGATCTAAATTCTATATTTATTTAAGTGTATCGACATAGAAATATTTATCAAGTGACATGAAAGGATGCATCTTGATAAGCATAAAACTTATTTGATTTTCAATCCAGACAATTGAAGATGTCACACATGAAATGTTGAATATTATCACTTGACAAAATTTTTATGAAGACTTTTTAAGGATTCAAAATGTGTGAAACATATAAAAGTTTTTGGGAAACTTATGTTTAATCTTTACATTGTATAAATTTATAACTTGAAAATTATTGAAACTCTTGGAGAGTTTTTATATTGCTTATTTATTGAAATGAAAAATCTACCAAATTGGATTGGTTATGAAGTACCGTATCTTAGTACAATTGGTGCACTAATATATCTTAAAAATATTAAAAGGCCTAATATAGCCTTTTCGATTAATTTGTTAGCAAGGTATAGTTATGCTCCTACTAAGAGACATTGAAATGGGTTCAAACACATATTACAGTATCTAAAAGGGACTACCAATATGGGCTTATTTTATTCTAAAGATTGCAGTTTTGATCTTGTTAGTTATAATAATGCTAGGTATTTATCTAATACGCATAAAGCTCGATCTTAAACAGGCTATGCGTTCATATGTGGGGTACTTTAATATCTTGAAGATCTAAAAAGCAGTCTATCATAGTCATTTAATCGAACCACACTGATATAATAGCTATTCATGAAGTAAATTGAGAATGTGTTTGGTTGAGGTCTATGATACATCTTATTCGAGAAAAATGTGGTTTGAAATATTACAACTTACCTACAATTTTATATGAATATAATGCAACATGAATAGCACAACTTAAGAGAGGATTCATAAAAGGAGATAGAATAAAACATATTTCACTAAAGCTTTTCTATACACATGAGCTCCAAAAAATGATGATATTAACGTGCAACAGATTCGTTTAAGTGATAATGTGAAACACCTAGTTTCTGAACCTTAGAAAATTCCCTGGAAATTTAATCTCTGGACCCAATACGACTCATGGGTACGAGCCATATGTTGGGGTATGAGTGGTATGGTTCGATCGTATAATGATCAGTGTTGGTTGGTGGGATGGATTTTGGTTAATGGAATGGATATGACTTAGGGGTACGAGTCATATTGGTGGTTACAGATCATTTGGTTCCTTAACTTAATCTTAGATTTGATTACTTAGGTTGGATCTGAGTACGGTGGCTCACCATGATCCATAAGCTAGGGTACAAATCATACTAGGAACTCGTATGGTAGGCGATGTTCAATTCTCCTAGTATTTTATTCTTCCAGGGATACAGGTGATGGATACGGATCGTATGCTGTGGTTATGACTTAGTTGGATGAGTTGTATTTTGGATAGTATTTGGTCCAAGGATAGAGGTTCAGGATACGAGTAGTGAATACTGATCGTATTGGGAGGGTACGACTCGTAAGGGTCAATCGTATCCCTGTGATGGGATTTTGGTGCAACTTAAGTGGGGGTATTCTAGATATTTTCCCACTTACCCTATTATTATATTTATTAATACTTAGAAACTCTTCGTAAACACTCTATAATTCTCTCAATAGCTTTTGGGCAAGGTGAGCTAGGGTTTCAACTAAGGGATCAATTTGAGGATTTTCTTGGTGATTTCTTTTCGTCATCTTTTTTTATTTAAGGCATGTTCTTTTCCCTCATTATTAATTTTACTTACTGGCATGGTTTATATGAATGTTTTCATGGTTTTACTATTATATAATTTTGGCTTTCAAATATGATTTTTGGTTTTTAATGTTAAATGGTTGGTTGTGGTTTCCCATGGTTTTAATTATGCTTTTATATACATTAATAGCGGTTTTAGATAACTGGATTGAATGAGAATGGTTTATTGGTAATTGAAATTGGTTTTGGTCATATTATGCTCCCAATGTGTTGGAAAAAATGCTTCTAAAGATTTGTTCATTGCATTGACTTCTTTTAATGGAACTCTTGCATTAATTAAAATTGGTAAAGGAATTTACATGTTTAAATAGTTTGTAAAGGCTAAAGGCTAATTGGTTATGCTTAGGGAACATGAAAGTCTCTCAAGTGGTTTACTATGGTAAATGGAAGGGCACTTGAAAGTCTCAATAAACCTATAAATGGTTGGCTATGGATAATACTTTCAAGTAAGGGTTGGTATGACGATACCAATATCAATGGCCTTGGTTAGTAAATGGATAATGGTTTGGTTATTTAGAAATTGATTTTAATTGGGTAATAATGGTGGGATATGTAGGAAAGCCATGGAAGGTGGAGGTCCCGAGATACCGAAATTGGAAACTCATATTTCCCAACATGAGGTTGGTCGTGGTGACCGTGTACATAATGTCACACTCTATTTTTAGGATGTACTAGACATCCCATAGGATACTTCCCTAGTCGTGTGGTTACACGCATTGGGGACCTTACAGTAGGGGGACCTGAACCCATATAGCCCGTGAATAGTTTAGGACGGCAAGTTACCCAAGTAAAGGTTTTAAAGGCATGCTAAACCTGATCCCTTTTCCCAACATAGTTATATATGTGTGTATGTGTGTGTTTGGTTGTATGCATATGGATGATTCTACTTGGTTTTATAAATGGAATTATTTTATCCTTACCCTGAGATCATGCTAGTGGTCACTCACTAATCCCATGTACTGGCGGTTGTATACCCACGCTATGCAGGAACCGACCGTTCTACTCCTCCTACATAGTGATTGACTTAGGGATCAGCATTTGGACTGAAATGGTGAGCTTTCATCCTTTCAAAAGGCTCCATTTCATGTTATAGACATTTCTAGATATATTCATTTTATTTTGGATATTAGTTTTGGCTATGGTTGAGGGAATGTCCCAACTGGATTTTATTACTCTTTTGGTTAGATTCTTTATAGTACTTCCATTGGTTGGATGGCTGGGATCGATATAGATGTCAGCCTTGGCATTGGAATAGGCTAGGAGGCTAGCATTATCAGACATAATTTCTCTTTGTTCTGTCATACTATATTTTGGGATTAATTAAATTATGTTTTGGAACGTCCTTGGTTATGGCCTTGTTTGGTATGGTTGGACTATTGGTATGGGATAGTTAGACTCGGTTGGGTTGGTCATAGTTGTGATCTATTTCTAGAGTCTTTATGTGAGCTGTTGTACTATTTTGTTACATACTCAAAATTCTGCCAACTCAAGACAGGTGGCTGGAGGTTGGGTTGAGTAATGGGGAGGGGGGCGGTCTCTAATCCCGATTGGACTTAGGATACCCATTATGACAAGGCCACAGGGCGGGTTGTGTCAAGTTGGTATTAGAGCCAGGTTCATGGTCAATTGGGATTCCTCAAAGTCATTTTGAGTAGAGTCCCCTTTAGGGGTGTGTAGCATGCCACACTCATAAAGGAGATGCTACAAGGCATTTAATGTTTCACTTTCTTGGTATTCTATTTTAAAACTTGGAGTCTCAGTCCTGGAATCTTCTCTAATCCTTGTTTATTCATTTCTCAGATATGCCTTGTAGATCTGGAACACAAGAAAATTCTTCTATCCCATATGGGGGTATTATTAAAAGGGTTCATTCTACTTTTGGGGTTCATTTTTGATCTCATGGTCTTATCTTTGATATTTTTGGAGTTTCACTAGTTACTTCTATTCCTCCTCAAGGTGAGGTGACTGATGCAAAATTTTATCAGTGTATTCATTTTATTGCGAAATTGGTTGCTGCTTAAGCTGAGAGAGATGTGTCTAGTGCTTTGTCTGCTGAGGCAATAAGGGTTGGCCAATTTATAAAGACGAGTACTACCACTCTTTCTAGAGTGAGGGTGGAGGAAGATCCACAGGGCTTCTTGGATGAGATGGAGAAGATATTTTGGGTGATACAGGATACTAATGTGGAGGGGGTAAACTTTGCAGCTTATCATCTCAAAGATATTGCATATCTATAGTATAAAGAGTAGGATAGGGATAGATGAGATGTGGAGGAGTTATTCCTGTGGGATACCTTCTTTGGCATTTTTCTGGATCGCTTCTTTCTCCAAGAGTTGAGAGAAGAAAATATGGAGGAGTTGGTGAATATCAAGCATGAGAGAATTTCTATCAAGGAATATGCCTTGAAGTTTCATCAATTGTTAAGGTATGCTCCAGATTTTTTGGCTGACATGCGGGCTAGAATAGAGAAGTTCGCTTCTGGGTTGAATCAGGGTTTGATTTTGGAGAGCAAAACCGCCTGCTGATTAAGAATATGGACATCTCTAGGTTGAACGTTCATATGTAGCAGTTAAAAGATGAAAAGAGGAAGCAGGCAGGGTAAGAGGAGAAGGTTTTTTGATCAGGCATATAATGCCCCGTATTTTCTTAGCTCAATTTAACTCTCTGTATATGAGAATTTCTATATAAAATTTTCAATACACTTAGAATTTTCCAATTGAAGACTTACCAAAGTGTGGGAAATTCAATCAGCTTTCCAACGATATAAAGTTTGCCCAAATCCGAT
>NW_025893826.1:0-1904 GCF_002878395.1 Capsicum annuum | reverse complement strand
TTTAGTAAAATAGTATGCCAAATTGAGCATCATCACGTCATAGAGACAGGACAAATGGCATTTGTCAGTTTCCAGTAAGACACTATGATTCCAGTGCATCGTGGTGAAGTTCCAGTTCCTAATTGGAAATTTCCAGTGTTTCAACGCGATAACGACGCATCGCGCTAATGTCCATTTTTGCAATTGGAATTTTATAGTAGCCCGAAATGATACCACTGCATTACGCCAAAAGGGAATTTCCCAATTGTCCATTTTTGAACAGTTTCAGCTGACTTCCAGAGGCTCACTACTATGCCATCGCATCGCGGTGAAGGCCGAAATCGGGAATCTAGTAACGAAAAATTTAATTCTTGGTCTTTTTCCATGGCCCTAATTAGTCTAAACACGTGATTTAACCCCTAATAACCTAGTTAAGTCATTATTTTATTCAATTTTCTCCAAAATCAAGAACATTCTCTCAATTAATAAAACCCTAGCCTTCAAGAATCCCACCAAGAAACTTCAAGAACTCATCTTTCCAGGTATATTAGATGTTCGTCCATGTGTCCTTACCACCCATGGATCCCAAGAATCCTGTTTTTTTCAAAATACAAGATTTGAATTTCATGAATTACATGTTTGAGTTGGATTGTGTTCATGATTATATTGTTATTTGGTCTTCAATCCATGATTAATTATAAGTTTTATGAAACTAAGATAGCATGTGTGATGAATTATGTGATTTTTATGTTAACTCCTTGAATCTACAAGTTGAATGTTGTAGCCATGATATTTGTATATGATTATAATTATGTGAAATAATCATGCTCCCCAAGTGTTTGATAGAATGCCTATGTGAATTGAATAGTGAAATCACGACATGTTAGAATGTGTTCCCATTCATGTACAAGTTCATGCATTGCAAGTGTTTGACAAAATGTCTCGATGAATAAATCATGACTAAGTGACTAGCTAGTTTGCTTTCAAGATTCTGCCATGTTTTACTATTGATGCTATCGAGTCCTGGGGGTATTCAACACCTAAAAAATCTAGCTGTTTAGCTAGATCACAATAGCTATAGAATAGTCTTAGTAACGTCACGAACAGTAGTACTCAGTTTGTTACAGAACTTAGTGAAACTCAGTCCAGTTTAGTTCAATTTAATAATCAGTGTCATTCAGTTGGAAGTAGGATTCAGCACCGAGCGAACCCAAGGATGGGGGCTCACCTGTCAGTAGAGGGTATGATCCTTAGTAGCAGTCCTTGCATCCCAGAACTACATAGCCAGTGTAGGTTGAGATATTAACCTGCCATTTGAGGGTTGATAAGGTGTTTACCTTCTATTTGAGGGTAATACTATTCTCATTAGGGAACCTACCAGTAGAGGGTGACCCTTAGTCCTTCGAGATGATATTTCAGTGGATCCACATAGGCAGTGTCATACTCACGGCATGGTATTGTCACCCATCCAACTAGGGTTACAGGTTTGACTCCAATCACTTTAAAGAGGGGCATATTGATTTTATGATTACCTCCTATAGTTTCAGTTTCAGTCTCAACATAAAACTCAGTTCAGTTCTACAGAATCAGGACTATCAGAAATATTTACTCAGTTATCAAAAATTCAGTTATCAGTAATCTTAGATATTAGTTACTCTGTTATCAATACTCAGTTCTCAGTTTCAGTATAAATCTTAGATACAGTATATATATGTATATGCACAATATTGTATAATTAGTGTTTATAGTAGCTTCAGTTATCCATGTACTCTTATTTAGTTATATTCATATCACTTAGTCAGTTATTGTTCATGCATATGAACCCAAGAATTTTAGCCTTACCTCATCTATCATACCAGTTCATTCCACAAATTGATCGCATACTCTTTTCTTGCACTATGATGTATCATATCATAGGTTCGGAT